>NC_056732.1:1211998444-1212263444 GCF_019279795.1 Protopterus annectens | reverse complement strand
GCAACAAGTAGCAGTATTGAGTTCTCTGGATCCAAATAGTCTTCCCTACTACATAGGTTCATAGGTAGGTACTAGGCTATGGGCTGTGGGGCCTATACAAGCCCAGCCAAAAAGGTACCCTGACTTTTGCCACCCAAGAAAATTATTTTCCTGTGTTACTGTCAAGCAGAGCCACAGATGTGATACCCGGGGTGAATTTCCTATTTCCCATCCAATCATCAAGATTTTTCTTGAAGAGTACTAATGAGGAGCTTTGTTTGATATAGATAGGTAGTTTATTCCAGAGTATGGGAAGTCTCTGGGAGAGAAATCTATCCCTCCGGCATGTTCTGTTTATTGTGGTGACAAGGTTTAGGTCCCTAGAGTGTGTAGCTCGGAGGGATTTGGATTTCTTTAAGTGGAGCATGTCCAACAACTCTGGGTTTGACATAGCTTTGTATGTTAGGCAGAGATCACCTCTGAGTAGGCGATATGCAATGGAGTAAAGCTGGAGTTTTTTGAGATGGTTACATAGGGCATCTGTTTGAGGCCGGTAATCCTCTTTGTGAGGTATTTATGTGGCCTTTCCAGTTGTTGTAGATGTCTTGTCAGGTACATGCCAAAACGGGTGTTGTACTTTATAATGGGTCTAATGAGTGATGAGTAGAGGGGAACAATGACCTCTTTTTTTCTAGCTCAGAAACCTTTTGTGATGAGGTGTGCCACATAGAAGGATTTCCTGACTACTGTGGCGATGTGATTATCAAAGATGAGACTACTGTCCACCTGTGTCCCAAGGTCTCTTATCACACTTTCAGTGTTAACTATACTACTGCCTATGTTGTAGTTTATGGGTACAGAGTTTTTACCAAAGGGGATGACAATGCACTTTTTGGCATTGAGCTTGAGGCCATGGTTTTGACACCAGGCATCTGTCTCAGTGAGGCCCTTTTGTAGGATGTCCACATCGTTAGGAGTTTTGATTATGGCTCCTAGTTTGCAGTCATCTGCGGACTTCCATTAGACAAAGACCTTCTGTGTTAGCCTGTACTTCAGAGAAGCAGATACCAAACAGGAGAGGACCCAGGACTGAACCCTGTGGTACTCCACTTGTCACTGGTTTGAAGTCTGATTTGGAGTCTGCTAATTTCACAGTGTGGGTTCTGTCAGTGAGCCAGTTGGCAACCCATCTTGTGACATAGGGATTGATACCTAGTTTAGTGAGTTTATCTGTAATTCCAGAGTGGGGGATGGTTTTGAAAGCCTTGGCAAGATCTAGATAGGCTGTGTGAACCACCTTACCCTTGTCTATGGCTTTGGTGACTGCTTCAAAGAAGTTTATCAGGTTTAGGAGACATGATCTGCCTTTTTCTAACCCGAACTGGGTGGGGTCCAGAGTTTGGAGATTACCAGTGTCTTTGTTTATAAGTTCCATGAAGATACGTTCCATGGCCTTGCAGACCAGGCTCATCAGGCTAATGGGGTGGTAGTTCCCAGGGTCCGTGGTGGCTCCCCCCTTGTCGAGTGGGATAACCATCTCTGTGCACCATTCAGCAGGCACAAAGCCTGAGGTGAGGCTATGATTGAACATGGTACTTAGGTGGGGTGCCAGTTTGTTCTGTAGTTCATGTTGAATGCAGCCTGGGATGTTGTCTGGCCCCATGGATGCTGTGTTCTTGGCTTTGATGAGTGTGGTGTTTACCTGTGCAGCCATGATTACAGGAACTTTGCATTCTTCCGGTATAGAGATGGGCTCTTTAGTGGCTGAGAGGGGGGTAAAGTTAGGACTGAACCAATCTGCCAGGATGTTGGCAATATCAGTTGGGTCTGTATATTTAGTGTCATTGTGCTGTAACTCAGAGTAGGTCTGAGTGTTGCCATTGAGATTCATGACATAGCTATAGAATGCTTTGTGGTTGTCTTTAGAATCAGTGGCAATTTTGTTTTCATAACTAGCTTTGGAGGATTTTATCAGGGATCACAGCTTCTTACTGAGGCTAACCAGGGAGCTCCTCCACTCATGGGATTTTACTCTCTTTTTGCAACAGTTTCCTCCTTCTGTTGTACAGTTTGTTTATGGCAGGGGACCACCAGATTGGCTTCCTTGTTTTGGAGGATAGCGTCTTGGTTCTGTTTGGGATAGCACAATCCATGCACTCATGTAAGTGCTTATAAAGTGCAATTGTGTAGGATTCAGTAGTCGTAACTGTATTGTCCATCTGCATGGGTGTCATTTATTTATTTATTTATTTATTTATTTATTCCAGTTTGATTATCAGGGAAGTCCACTCGGTCAACATGGCCCATTTTCAGTGGAGGCCCGGGGAGAAAAGCTCCGAAAATGCATAAAAAATATTACATACAGGATTTCAACACAATCAAGAATTTAGAAAGCATTAAACATTTTGCAGAATACGATTTCAATGAATACAGGACAGTATGAGAGTACAATTCATACTTAAGTTATGGTTAGATTTCTAAAAGATAGTTAAGGTTGAAAGGAAGGAGAAATAGTGGTAGCGTTTTGAGTGAAAGTATTAGAGATAGAAATTTGTGCTCTATATTTACAATATTTACATGTTTTGTTGAGCAGATATAGTTATGGGAGTAGAAGGATTGTGTAGTTATTTACAAGTTTTGTTGAGCAAGTATAGCTGTAGAAGTAGAAGGATGGGAGTAGAAGGATTAGGTGGTATTTACCAGTTTTGGTGAGCAAATCTAGCTTTAGGGGTAGAAGTAGTAGAAGTAGTTAAGTAGAGGGATAAAGCTGCAGGAGAATTGCAGGGAGAGATAGATATAGTTGAAGGAATAAGTTTATAGGAGGAAGATAGGGTAAATGTATCAGAAAGAGGAGACTCTTATACTAGAAGTGGTCCCAGATTAAGCAGGCAGGAGCATTTCCGTTTAGTAGACAGGTGTTTGAAAAGTAGGGCCTTGAAATTTTCAGTGTTTGGGGTGGTTCTTAGTGGGGGGGGGGGGTAGTTCTATTTGTTGCCAAGGGCATAGGAGAGGAGCATCTGGCTGGCAGGATGTTTAGGTTTGTGGATAGAAATTAAGTTCTGATGTTCAGATCTAAGGGCTCTGTTGGGAATATAAGGTGGAAGGATATTAGAGCAGGGCATTTAGCAGGATAAAATATGAGTGAGTGTGCTATGGAGAGTTGTAGGTAATCTAAGTGGTTTGGTAGTTCTAGCCAGTTCAGGGATTGTAGGGGGAGGCAGTGATGAGTGAGTTTTTGGCATTGGAGGCAAATTTAGTGATTTTATTGTAGCAGCTTTCTAGTTTAGAGGTGGTAGAGGAAGACAGGTTGGTTAGGAGAGGTGCACCATATAGTAAGGAAGGAAGGAGAAAAGTAGAGGCCTGAGTGTGCCTTGTTGTGTTGGAGAGAAAGTGGTTGTTCCTATTCAACATACCCAGCTTTTGGTGGGCTTTTTTTATGTTTGTTTGTACATGTATATCGAACTTTAGTTGTTTGTCAACAATTATGCCGAGAAGGTTAGTGGAATTGACGACTTCTGTAGGTATGTTTGTTTGGCTGAGGATTTTGAAGTCACTTTTATTGAAGGAGTAGTTCTTAGAGGGTGAGAATAGAAGAATTTTGGATTTGCTAGCGTTGAGAAGTGGTTTTGGTGCATCCAGTTTTCAGTTTTGGAGAAGGCAGTCTGGGTTTTAGACATCAGTTCAGGGAGGTTTGTGGCAGAGCAGATTAGGGTAGAGTCATCTGAATATTGAATGATTTTGGTGTCGGGTATAGCAGTGTGGAAGTTATTGATGAAGATGTTAAATAGCATAGGACTGAGGATGGATCCCTGTGGGACACCAGTGGGGGTGGGTAAGAAGGAAGATATGATGTTTTCCATTTGACAGCCTGAGATCTTTCTGATAGGTAGCTGGAGAACCAGGAAAGAGTTTTTGGTGAGATGTAAAGGTTAGAGAGATGGTAAAGAAGTTGGTTGTGGGAGATAGTGTTAAAAGCCTTGGACAGATCAAGTAGAACAGTAGATACTAGCTGTCCTGAGTCTCTGGCTTTATTAACGGTATCTAAGAAAGAGATTAGGGCTGTGTTTGTGCTGTGGCCAGGGCGGAAGCCATGCTGGGTGGGTGTGAGGAGATTATTTTGGGTGAGAAATGGCATAAGTTGGAGGTGGAGGCACTTTTCAAGGATTTTAGAGATCGGGGAGAGTAAGGCAATAGGGCGGAAATTTGAGATGCAAGTATTTTTTCCTCCCTTGTGGAGAGGTAGGATCAAGGTTGAGCACCAGAGTTTGGGGATGTAGGATTCTTTTATTGATCTGTTTATAATGATACTGATTGGGAGAGCAATCCCATCTGCGGCAAGTTTTAGATAGGATGAGGGGATGTTGTCGGGTGCATTAGAGCATGGTTTGAGTTTGGATAGGAGTTTTTTATGAAAGTTGTAGAGACAGGTTTGAGCTCAAATAGAGGAGGATGGTTGTTTGGTGGGATTGGCTGGGGAGGGTGAGGATTGGCTGGGTTATTGTTAGGAAAGGATTAAGTGAGAGCAGAAATGGTTTTGATGACGAAATAATTAAATTCAGAGTCTAGTTCAAGATCAGTTTTGCTAGGGTTGGGGCAGGGTTTAGATTTTGAGCCTGGATGGAGAAGTGAGTTTATAGACCTCCAGAATTGTGTAGGATTATTACGGTTGTTAGACTGGAGCTTAGTGTTGTAGATTTTTTTGTCTTTGTTGATTAGTTGTTTAGCAAGGTTGCGGAGCTGTTTGTATTGAAGTAATGTGTTGGGCAGGGTTTTTTTTGGTGAAGTTTCCATAGTTTGTCCCTTTGGTGCATAATTAGTTTGGTCTCTTTGGTAAGGCATGGAGCTGAATTATATATGATCCTTTTATTTCTTGGGGGAGCTACAGAGTTTAAAGTATCAAGGAAAACAGAGTTGAAATGGTCTATAGCTTTATCAAGGGGTAGGGAGTTTAACATGTGCCAGCTCATTTGTTAGAATAAATTAGAGAAGGTAATGGGGTTGAAGTTGCTAAGGTTGCGAGTTTGGATAAATTGATCCTGGTAAGGGGAAGAGGTGGTAGAGCGATGGATAAAGGCAGGGATATGGTCACTAATGGTATCAGGAATAGTGCCAGAGTTGGTTATTCTGTTAGGGTTAGAGATGAGAATCCAGTCTAAGGCGGATCCTGGGGAATTATTTTTGTTAGGTCGGGTGATAATGTGGATAGTCTGGGTGAAATTATAGAGATTGATGGATAGGAAGGGGGGGGGCAGTTGAGTTTGTTCCAATCAATATTTACATCTCCTAAGATGTAAGTTTCATATTTGATTTTTGTGGAAGCCCATAGGAGAATTTCTTCTAGTATTGATATATTATTTCCAGGGAAGATGTAGAGGGCAATAAAGCAGATACTTTTGTGCCTGTTTAATTTTAGTAGTCCAGCGGTTAGTTCAGTGTTCTGGAATTGTGGGATAGGAATTTGGAGCGGTATTAAGTTGAGAAGATTGGAATATGCTGGGGCAGAGCCACCACCTTTTTTATTAATTCTGTCATTTCTGAGAATGTGAAAACCTTGGGGCAGGAATCAGAGATGGAATGTTTGAGCCAGGTTTCAGATATAGCTAGGATATCAGGTTGGTTGTGGCTTAGACAGGAGTGAAATAGGTGAGATTTATTACTAAGACTTTGAGCGTTAATTGTAAAAATCCTTAGGGTATTATGTGGGGTGGAAAGGGTTGTGGGATTATTGGAGTTGTTACATGTAATGGGGCCAGGATTAGGGTGGATATCACCTGCTAGCATTAGTAGGAAGAGGGAGACATCCTTTTGGCATTTAGGTTTGTAAGGTGTAAGTTTGGAAATGTTATAAATTAGAGTAGGAGACATTATCTTGGTTTTAGAGGAGAAGATGTTAGGATGGAAAAGGATCAGATGATTTATTTGAATGAGGGAAGGTGAGATAGAGTGGAAATGAAATGCAGAATGAGGGTAGGGGAGAGTTTATGTGGAGGTAGTTTTTGTTGGAAGTATAAGGCATGTCTGGGAAGAATATAAGATAGCTTGGTGCAAGGTAATTAAGAAGAGAAGGAGGAGGTAGGGGGTATGGGAGTAGTGGTGATTTAAAGAGAACATGATAGAGAAGAAATGGGGAGGTAAGGATTATGATGAGTGAGAAATATCGACTTTAAAAGAGAGTGTAGGAGTGTATGAGGGAGGGGGCTATGTGGGAGAGTGTCGGAGTGTATGAGGGAGGGATTTATGTGGGAGAGATAATGAGCAGAGTAAAGGTATTTGCTAATTGAGCTGTGGGGGTATGGTAGTGGGAGAATAAAGCTGAGAGCACTGGGGGTGTGTGGGAATTGGGGGCAGGGTAGAGAAGCGGAGTGAGCCCACAGGGCGAATGGAGCAGGAAGAGCTAAAGAGGTGAGTACAGCAGAAAAAGTATCAGCTAAGTGTAGTTTGCTAGCTATAGTAGAACGATTTTAACTGCAGATGCCAGGCAAGGTAGAGTAGGTTGACATTTCAGGAGGGTATTGTAGAGAAAAGAATGTGTATAATTTAATGTCAGCTAGCTCTTAGTGAGATACTAGAAACCAGTAAGAACAAATATTTTAGTGAAGATGAAGTTCTGCTAACTCTTAGAGTGCTTCTAGAAGCCAGTAAGAAGAGAGCTAAGAGGCTAGGGGTTGTATAGACAGAGACTGCCACCTAGTGGAGAACAGTAATAATTAGCAGGGGAATGACCAAATCTATTGAAGGGTGTAGTAAGTTCTGGGTTGGGGATAAATTAGAGGGGGGTGGGGTAAACCGGTCTGCGGAAAGCTGCTGGAGTGCACACAAGGAGGTCAGACTTAGAAAGAAAAGAAAATAGCACAGCTAGGTTACAATAACTATTTCCTTGCTTTAAACACATACATTAGCTCAATCTTGTAGGGGGAACTCCTTCGAGGTTGTTTGCAGTGTGTCAGGTTAGCAGCTGGGATTCAGATGCCCTCAGGAATTAATCAGAAGAAAATCTCCTTTTACTTATATGCAGGGTGGGAGGGCCCAGTGTTGAAAGTAATTAGCTCAATCTTGTAGTTGGAACTCCTTGGAGGTTGTTTGCAGTGTGTCAGGTTAGCAACTGAGATTCAGATGCCCTCAGGAATTAATCAGAAGAAAATCTCCTTTTACTTATATGCAGGGTGGGAGGGCCCAGGGTTGAAAGTAATTAGCTCAATCTTGTAGGGGGAACTCATTGAAGGTTGTTTGCAGTGTGTCAGGTTAGCAACTGGGATTCAGATGCCCTCAGGAATTAATCAGAAGAAAATCTCCTTTTAATTAGCTCAGTCTTGTAGGGGGAACTCCTTGGAGTTTTTTTTGCAGTGTGTCAGGTTAGCAACTGGGATTCAGATGCCCTCAGGAATTAATCAGAAGGAAATCTCCTTTTACTTATATGCAGGATTGGCGGGCCCAGGGTTGAAAGTACAGAGTGCAGGCTGGGCAGACCGGACCGCAGGACCAGGGTGGAAAAAGCTGTGCATGCTTGACTTCTGTCTTAAGAAGCATGAAGTTCGCTTTGGAGAATTTTTTTTACCATGGTTTCCTTAATAGGGGGTGGGGGCAGAATGTGGATATCTAGGGTAATTAGCTTATGGCTGGATCGGACCAATGAGGCGTTGACTTCAGGTGTGGAACACTGGTCACTCATGTTGGTAAGGACTAGATCTAGGATATTGTTGCCCCTGTTGGGGTTGTGGATAAGTTGATCCAGGGCATTGGAGTTTATGAATTCCAGAAAGCGTTGAGTGACAGAGTTGGTACATGAGTAGTTTTCCCAGTTAATGGTGGGGTAGTTGAAATCGCCCATTATTAGGGTGTTTGGTTGAACCCTAATATATTCCAGTACATCAAGAAAAGAGGAGTTGGAATCCTGGGGCATGGTGGGTGATCTGTAGCAAGCTACAATCTGGATTGCAGTTTTGCCCAGAGTTAGTTGCACTTGGATAACCTTGGCTGAATTATGATGAGCAACTAGCCTGGAGGTGTGGATATCCTTAATGAATATGGACACACTTCCGCCTTTGGTGTTCCGGCCCAGGTTACATGGCCGAAAAGTGTGGTATGAGTTATAACCTGGTAGTGCAGGGGTGCTCTCTGGAGCCTTGAACCCGTTCTCAGTCACTGCACAGATATCGATGTTCTCCATTTTAAGGAGTGCCTCGAGTGAGTGCATTTTGAGATTTAGACTTCTAGCATTGAGTAGCATCACCCTCAGTTTTTGCTTGCCTGTTCCTGTTACAGTGGTGAATTTGTCATTTGAACCTTGCATAAAAAAGGCACTATAGGGGCAGCACGAGCTTTAGTCAGTATCTGGAATCCCAGGCGTGACAGGTGTAAATTCTTCAGCTACATGATTACCTTTTTAGAGTATATAGTCAGCCCTCTCAGTACAGTGAATATGCAACATAAGTGTGAACTCATTAGCATTCTTGATTTCCACAATCTGCCTGAAGTGCAGGGAAAGTAAACACAGTGTAAGAACCTACACAATTGCATACACACACTCTACCTTGGCAAGGAAGTGTTACCTGCTAAGTGACTGCAGGAGTGAATGATTAGTCTGATTGCATTAACAATTAACGCACATAAGGGAAAAAGGACTTTCCAGAAATTTTGTGAGTAGCACTGGCCTGACTTTGGAGATCAACATTCCTAACATTTATATGATGTTTTTATGACAACAGTTTCTGCCTCTGAATGCAATTGTGTCTGTATTTCTAAGGAAGTAAATTACTCATTGAAAAACTTATCAACTGCAAGACAATCACATATCAGTTTTGTTAGAGAAGGACAGGTATAGGGAAATGTTTACAAAATAAAAAGAAGCAAAGAGATGCAGTGCCCATATTTTTTATATTCTGTAAGGAAAGATTATCTTCCTTGTTGACAGTATCACAGCCATCCACACACTTAATGGTAAATTACATAGGAGAAAGGACAAGAATCATTTATGTTGCACCTATAATGCAAATTGATGCTACATCACATATTGAGAATAGGGGACTCCTTTTTTATCTTCACAGTATACTGTCTGTGAAACATAGTGGTAAGAATCTGAACCATCTTGCAAATGCCCTGGTGTCCTAGAACTATCTACAGATGGCAGAGTTTATGTGAACATAATGTTTAATGAGCATATATTCATGTTGAAACAACAAAAGTGAGGAAATATCAAAACTAGTCTTTTTATCTACTTGTTTCATAATATTTTCTCTATTTTGGTATATTTATTTATTTTTTGCTCCTCATCATTTCTGCACTAACTGGCATTATACACTCTGGATTGGCAACAGTCCCTAGCAGTTAACTGCAGCTCACTCCATCAGGAAAACTATGAAGATTTTAATTTAGGCTGTATTCTATAGCACAAGCCAGCCTGGTATCTGGATGTCAATGATCTGGATAGTACTTGGTGAAGAAAATGTACCTCTCAGGTAACCTTTCTCTGTGGCACAAGGTCTAAGCAGAGTGAGCTAAAAGAACAGCTGATGAAGGGTTCAAATCCAGGTAACTGAAAATTTTACAGAGGGGGATCTGAATATATCTTTGCACACATTTGTGATATCATTGTGTTGTATGTTTAAAACTCAGCTATCCTCAACATATGAACTGTTGTGTGTCTACTTTCACATTATTTGGCATTAACTATCGTTCTGATAATTTGTGCCATAAATTAAATTTGTGATGTGCCAAGGGGATGTGAGAAGAACTACATTGTCACTGGAATGCATTTCTTGTTTTATTATGGCTAGGCATACTCTGTGCTTGAATTACATTTTTCTTTCAGCTTTGTTTCTCTGTCAATGTTTATTTATTTCTTTTTTCTAGTGTTTTCTGCTTTTGCTGTTATCTTGGTAGTGCACAAACATGGTTCACTTCTGAAGAAAAAAAATGGAAAATTTAATTTAGGCTGCCTCCTGCAGCCCAAAATAGCCTGGCAGCAGTGGTTGGCCATCCACCCATTGGATATTACTAAAGAAAATACATCTGCCAGTTAACTTTCAAAGTGGCATAAGGTATATGTGCAGTGAGCTTAGAGAAAAGGGACAGCTGATGGAGGGTTCAGATCCACTCAAATGTTAATTTTACAGACAAGAGTCTGAATGAATATTTACACACATTTAGTGATAGCACTGTGTTACTGTTTAAAAGTCAACTATTCTCGATATTGCAAACATGTGAGCTAATGTCTGTCAACTTTTGCATTATTTGGTATTAACTACAAGTCTGATGATGTCTGCTGCAAATTACATTTTTGATGTTGCAAAAAGAAGTGAGAAGAATGAATGTGTCACTTGAATGTAATTCTTATTCTCTTCATTGCTAGGTAAACTGATTGTTTGAAATGTTTACATAGTGGGTCAGAATGCCATGTGTTTCAGCATTTTGGCCAGGAATGTCACAGTAAATGTGCAAGTATCCTAACTAAGTTTATTGCAAGAAATTTGTCATTAATGCTTGCTGCAGAAGCCCAGCATAGTGTGCATGCATTATACTTAACATGACAATACTGATATTTAATGTAGAATGCACATATAGGTCTGATGTGCACAATATTTTTTTTCCAATTATTGAATCCTCACATATCATAAATATGTGTTTATGGCAGTATGTGTTATGAAGTATGAATGTAAACTAACCCACTATGTCTTAATCAGGTCATGTAACTGCATGTGTCTGAGATGTATTTACAAACATGAACACTGCCTTTTACATAGAGATGCAGTCCCATGACTAATGTTAATAAGCAAATTCTCCTGTGGCAGTAGCAAAATTTAACATTTTATCCTTCTTTTTTCTCTTGGGTTTGATTCCCAGGTGTTACTACTCAATCTTACCAGTGGCTAACTCCCAACATGCCAATGTATCACAGATCATGCCATTTTTTTCTCCAACAAACCAAGATTATGACAAACACCATTGGAACAAGACTCAACAAGCACCACACACATCCGAATTTCAATGCCATTTTAACAGCTTTTTTGCTTCTTGATGTACTCATTGCCAATGTGTTTGGCAAACCATTGCTCTGCTTCCAATCATACATGTGCATTTGTCAAGGCTTCTTTGCATACAAGTTGCTACATACAAGATCTGAAGTGGGAGCCAGTTCAGTGCTATATTTCTGACATGAGTGCTGCAAACATGGCTGGTGACAGTAGAGATGGTGGTATATTTAGAGAAGAAAGATGGGGCATTGAGGAGCACAAGATTTTTGTGGTCATCCTTATGAAGTGCTACATCTGGAAGCTACTGCAGGTGGCATATACTGGGTCTCAGAATAAGGCTGAGGCATGCAATGGCTTGGCCAAGGTTGTCTCTAGTTCAACTGCATCCCATGCACTGGCAGGCAGCGTCATCCCCATGACACGAAGAAGCGCAAGATGGACCTCCTTATCTGATGAGAGGATGAACTTAAGATTGCAAACACTCCTCACTTGTGTTAGCATACTGACTCATAACCTGTCTATAATATGGCATCAATGAGCCAGACAGCCAATGCAGTTATTCAGTATGCTTTCATATTTTCCCCCTTTTCTACTGTACAGCTGCAGAAAAGATAGCAGAAAACTTGTAAGGTGCATCAGCAGAGACTAACTTCAGAGAGACAAGGTATAAGTATGCATATGTTCTGACTGGACAGTACATGAACTTTTCTCAGTCCATTAATGTATATAATTTTGAGATGGCATACCTAAACTTTTATATCAGTCTATATACCTGCTGCATTAGCTCTTGATTACTGGATGAGACAATGAGTTCATTAGATTAATTGTGTGTGGGTTCAATATCTCAAAACAAATATTATATTTTTTACAGGCTAATATTTGCACAATATTTTAACTTTAATACTGCATGGCATTAACAGTTCAATATTTGCAAATGCAGGTATCACATTGGAAATTAGTTATCTGACATGGCACAGTTAAATACATGATTCTATTAGTCATATCATACCATTGCAGTTGATTTGCTGATTTTATGTCAGAGTCATTCCTTCCCATCATATATGGATGTTCCTAAGGTGTGCTTATGTATTTGCCATATTTTATTTATTTGTTTTGGTTGACCAGGCAAGTTTAACTGGGCAGACTCCATGCCCAGTGAAGGCCCAGGGTGATAAAAGCTCTATTACAGTACACCACAGAAATAATTAAGTAATGCGACACGCCATTGATCTAATTCTCTCTTTTTTGTCTCCACCATCCACTAACACTCCTTCATTTTTTTCTTTTTTATACATTGCTGCCTAAAACAAAATGACCATCAGCACAAAGAGGTAGATGGCCACTGGGATTTGGTTTGCCATACCTGTGTTGGTGGCTGCAGCAGCACCACCAGAGGCAGCAGAGACACCCAGCACTTTTAGGCCACAACTTGTCAGCATTGCCTCTACAGCTCCTGCCCTATGTGCTCAACCTGCATCCGGTAGCTCTGCCCTGGCTGCTGGTGCAGTGGTACCTTTCTAGAGCAGTAGAGTGGAGGTGGTGATGTCACCTTCCAGGAGTTGAGAGGGCTGGTGGAGTGCATTCTGGAGAGGGATTATTGTGCCTACATCAGCAAGGTTGAAAAAGTCCTGCATCATATTGCACATTGGCACTGATCCAGACAGCTAACACAGGAGGCACTGATGACAGTTTTGAGGGTGAGGACAAGGTTCTCACTATTCTCAAGCTGGATGTGGATACACCTCTGAGGTCCCCCACCTGTCTCCATTCATGGTGACCCCAACCTTTTGTGTTTATTATCATCTCAGTTTGTCTTGTATGTCCTGCATGTCTGTGCCTGCTGCCTAACCTACCCTACCTACCTGACCCTCTTATTCTTAAGTATCTTCCCCAAAATTCCTCCCTAAATGTGTGCCTGCTTCAGAAAAAAAATTACAGCCTGTACATATCTGTCTGTTTTGTCCATGTGCCATCTTAACACACTTGATTTGGTCCAGTTGGCTATACAACATTATTGTGTCACTGCCACCCATGCCTGGTGTGGCAACTCTGCAAAGTCACACCATTCTTTGTACAAGTCTACATTTATGTTGTGAAGAAGTAGATAGCTATGGTGCTCTCACACCACCCATCTGCAAGTTTCTGTATTCTTCCCACTGTGCCCTACCATCTGCTTGCAACCTCCATTTTCCCCAGTGTTCTATCAAGCCCTTTCTCAAATGTTTAATCTGGGTAAAAATAGAATCACACACAATATACATGGTCAGATAAGGCCCATCAAAAAGCCTTCTTTTTTGTCATTTGCATTTGTGTGGTGGTTGCCATCAAGCACCACTGTTGAGTGGCAGTGAATGCAGTTTAACTTCCAATGGCAAAAGCTGAATATTTTCATTTCAGCTGCAGTAGGGTGGTAACTTTTGCACAAATATGCTTAAAACACTGATATGTGGGAATACAGAGTAAAAGCAGACTAAAGGCACTACTGTGAAACAGTTACCATAAGAGTTGATAGGCTGTTGGTTGTAATAAGCTAGAACTTCCCCTGTGGGATGTGGAGATAATTTCCCTGTCTGTAAACTAGAGTTTTTGCATAGTATCATGGGTTTGATTGCAGCTGTAGGGCAGATACTAATTCAGGACATTTTACATTCCTTTCATATAGTTTGTTACAAACTTCTGTACATCTCTCCATTTAAACTTCTTTAACATACTACTAGAATAGTTTAACAAGAAAGCATTTGCAAAAACATTCCATCCACAACAGGGAGAGTTATTAAACCAACCTTTTCCTTCTTATGCCTTAATATTGGTTACACTGTCCTACCCGGTTTTGCTCTTTATAGCAAACAGTGTGTGGTACGCAGCTTGACAGCTTAATAATGAGGAAATAAGCAAGAGTAACACACCACAGAGATCTTCCTACATGTCCCACAAAAATAATATTGCTATTCCTCTCTCCATCTCTCTCTGTTCACTCCTCTTGCTTCAGTAAGTCATCACGGTCCTTCAACTGTGTGATTTAACAGGTGTGAAGTAGGTTTTTTTGAGGTATGATGAGATAATGCTAAGATCTACTGACAGATTTTTGCATAGTTTCAAACTTCTAATCCGGGCATTAAAAAAGTGTCACTGACTGTTTTTAGCACAGTGAGCCAACATTATCATGCTTCTTTCATAAACTAATCGGTCTCTGCCTCTCTCTCACCCTGCATCTGCATCTTTTCCCTTCTGTGTCATTAGCATTGTCATGTCTGGTGCTGAGCAGCAATTGCAACTGTGGCTAAACGGAAGTACACAGCTTATATCAAAATTGTGTGAGTTTTTGCCTTTGGCCACATTATTTTTGAGTCTTTTCTGCTACTGTGCTTAGCTGTGTATAGTCAGGTTAATCTACTTTTCAACAAGCTGAGAGTTAAAGGTACAGTATAGAATTGCCATGCAAGTAATGAATAATAATACATACATTCATTCTCCTTTTCTGAAATCTGTAGTCAGCTGTGCAAAGTAGGAACTTTTATGTGGTGTGTTTAGATAATACTCAGATTTGTAGCTTTGCCTTGGAATACTCTCAAGGTTTGAATCCAGATGTATGCTGAAGTGTTTTGGAATGTTTTGTATGAATCTGTGGGTATAAATGTTGGCTACACATGTTCTTAACACACCATTTATCCTGCAGCTGTATTGATGCACTTATACCCTCTTTAAAACCTGGCTTGTGCTGATCTTGCATGAATAATTATAATGAAAAAGCAAACAGGAACAAAAATATGTGAAAAGATGAAACATAAACTAATCTGTTAGCATGCCCATATGTGTATTCCTGTCACCAACTGTAAATCCCTTCCTACCACTTTGGTGTCATCCAATAAACCTCCTTGATTCAAAACTGCTTTCATAAGCCATGTTTCCACCATCAATAACATGCTTGGTCTGTCATGTGTTTCATAATAAGCCTGTAGCATACATTTAAGGATTGTATAACTGCAACTGTAATGATAAATGTTTAAATTGGGAATATGAAACATGACCATAACATATCTGTTCTATATTCCATCAGATATGGTTTTATGTGTATACTTCTTATAGGTGCGAAAGTCAGCAAAGATCACTGCAGTCCACTGCTAATTCCTATTCTAGTTTCAATACCTCAAGATATCACAATGCAAGCTCTAATACTTTTGCCATCAGCAGCACAACTGAACTTGGTGGTTTTGTTCTGTGCTTCAGGCAGAGAGAAAAAAACAAAGTAACAACAAATTATTCTTTGTTTAGGTTGCACAACGTCTGTATGCGTATATTGGATTTTGACAACCGATTATCTGAATTTCAGAGTAATGTTGACTCAGTTAAGTCAGCCTGCTAATGTATGTCTGCACTCCAATGGTTACACTTGCAACACATTACAATGCTGTGTAACCTATTCACACTCATATTTAGGAAGTATCTGCTTGTACTGTGAATACATATTGTGCAAGCGTGAGACAAGACAGTGACACTATAGATGTTTACTATTTCCATGTAACCATCCCAGAGTGAAGTGGCAGGAATGCTGGACTGCTAATCAACTGGCTTACAATTCTTATTGTCGTCCCATACTGTGAAACAGGTACATGTCCCTCATAGTAAGGCAGTGTACATGATGACAGTCATTACATGGGGCAAGCACAGTGCTGTTATGTTGACCTGCTCACACACATGCATTTATCCCAAAACCTGTGATGCACAGCACCAGATGTTCCAAACAGTGAATTTGTGCTAATTACAAATTTGCTTTTTCACATTACTACATTTAGACTTCCCCTGTGGTGCTTGCAAATAATACTGTGCTTTCTAGATTGTGTGACTAGATAGGTATGATGTTCGGTTCTCATCACAGGGAACTTGTGTGTGTATATTGAGGAGTGTAATAACAGGTAAGTAATGCCTTGATGTGAAGTGTGACAACTTTTACTGAAGTGAATACATTTAACTTTGGGCACAGCTCCCTCTGCACTTTACCCCAGTTTTAACAGAAACATCCTCTCTGCAACACACTGATGAGGTAATCCTAGCAACACTGTACTCTCTGGAATGGAGTTTAAAGCAAGGCAATTAAAATAATTTGTCACTTTGTGCCCAAAATACACCAGTCCACTTATCCAGATAACAAATGTCAAAAAATATCAAATGTGACTATTGCTGACTGTTTCTTTTGAATACAATGGCTGCCTTTTACAGCTGACATGTTGAAATTAGAATTGCAGGATGTGTCTCGGCAGTGCACTGGAATATCGGCAATATTTTAATGCATCTGTGTATGTATGCACACATATACGCATGTATGAATGCATGCAAATATGTCTTTATTTATTTATCTGTGATGAAAAGAATTTAGCTTAACTTTTTCTTAAACTTTTTTATGTAGTTAGTAGAGGAAGAGTCAGTGGAAAAGTAGCTGCAGGACCTGTTTGGATAAGAACTGAATTCTCTTGAAAATCAAACCCATAAACTGGAAATGAGTTGTCTTATAAGAGTGTGATGCATGTAAGGTATAGATGTGCTCTGGATTTCTCAGTCTGCTTACTCTAACCAAGCTGAAAGTTAATTAACCTTTTCATTGCACAAGTATTATAAATTAAGATTTGTAATAATATCTCAGATGGTACTAAATAAAGTGTCTGAAGAAGAAATTGGGAAGCAATAAGAAATGGCAGTGTCATATTTAAATATGCCAGTGTGTGCATTTCGGAACAATATTATAAAACCTGATAGAATGGCAGTCCACTGCTGAGCACGTCCATACTTGCATACATGCATACTTATTAATAAATTAATATTTCAGACAACTTCTCAGTATGCATTTAGTATGTCAGAAAAACTGGAATCCACATTCAAAATCCACATGAGTTAGAGAAACATGCACACTCATAAAGGAAAATATCCCAACTGAAAATTAATTGGGGTCTAAGTGTGGTTAAGGTAAGACTGCTAATCATATGTCACCACAGTGCTTGGCTCATACACTCATATTTATTTAGCTGTTTAGTTAGTTAGCTAGCTAATTAGATTTTTTATTAAAACATCTACTGCTCCTTGACTACAACTTGACCACAGCTTATCACTTGTTGTTGTGTCTTTTGGCTTTTCCTGATTAGGGGTCACCACAGCGGAACTCCGGTCCGCTAATGACTGGCAGTAGATTTTTACTTGCCGGGTTGCCAGCCCTGACGCACAACCTTCAATGAAGGTACGCCCATTCATGCATGTCTCCACACAGAAGATGCTCTAGCTGAGAATCGAACAGGACAGCGTCTTACTGTGAGGCAACAATGCTACCGCAGCACCGCCAGCCCTGACGCACAACCTTCAATGAAGGTACGCCCATTCATGCATGTCTCCACACAGAAGACGCTCTAGCTGAGAATCAAACAGGACAGTGTATTACTGTGAGGCAACAATGCTACCGCAGCACCACCACCGCAGTTACCACAGCCTACTCACTACTCAGTTAAAAAATAAATAAATAGAAATGCTTGGTTTTAGTAGCAGAATATCTCTGTAGGTGAACTACAATCAATTGGGTTTGGAATTAAAATGCAGCAGATTTGTTTTTATCTTTTTTTTTTTAATTCCAGTTATGAATTAGCCTGGTTAAGTCTTTACCAGCTATATTACAGGATTCAACTTTTTAGTAATTTTTACTCTGGAGTAGTCTATAATCAGTGCTTTAAACTACTAACATTTTAGGAAAGCATTCTAATAGACTTTAAAAGTCATACTTAAGGAAAAGATAGAAAATGAGCAGTTGTCTGAAAAATTATTTTATACACTTTGATAGAATGACCCCTTTACGCAAAGGCAATGTGGAAGGACTTTCTGTACATTAATGGTGGACATATTTTAGTAGGGAAGATACACTACTTTATTTCTTCTCTGGCTAATCTTATTAATAGCATGCTAACTTAATTAGAGGGGATATTTTTTTCTTTTCTCATTCCCTGTTTCATTTTCCATTAACAGATTATGACCATTCATTTATTCAACTGAGTATGTTGAACAGTTATCAAATACTGCCTTTTCCTTTTATATTAATGACAATATCCTAGATTCAAATTCAAACATTGCTGTAGATTTAAACTGGAAGGGGTGAAAGGGTGCTGCTTGGGGAAAAAAAGATTAAAAACTTCTACAATAAGTTTGCCTCTCCAAGGATAGCTAAATCTCTAAGAAGTGGCCTTGGATTCAGTGGCAGGGTCACAGCTCAAACTAATTCCCCAATACAGGGCAAATAATGACCATACACTGCATCAATTAGTGTGATGTTGAGAAATGTGATTGAGAGACAGCTGTGGTTGCAATGAGAAAGACCTCATTATCGACTCATCAGTATGTCTCTGAGTCACACACTATTGCTATCAGACCTCACCACGCTAGTGGAAAATGCATTGCATTTAAAAAGACACCCTGTACACTCACACACATGCATGTGCACAGCCACATGCTCTCTCTCACAGACACACACACAGAGACTTTATAGGAAAAGTTCACTTAGACTCAAGGGAAAGGTTAGTTTGTTTTTTTTTTTTTTTTTTGGTTTTACATTCAACCACTCTTTTGGAAACACCCAGTCACCCAGAAGCATAATCTGAGACACGCACACACACACACACACACACACACACACACACACACACACACACACACACACACACACACACACACACACACACACACACACACACACACACACACACACACACACACACACACACACACACACACACACACACACACACACACACACACATACATTCATGCAGCATCATTCATGCCTTTGTAGCCAAAAAACACATATCCACACACATACACAAATTAGCGCACCCACAACCCATGTTATCACTAAGGTCACCTGCAACATGAGTTCTCCCATAGGAGTAAATGGGAGATGGGTATGTGTTTATAGCAGTCACGTTTTCCTCAGAGTAAAATTATACTCAGCAAGCAATTAGCTGCCACATTATCATGCAGCTCTGCCCATGAGACCAACCTGTGCTCTGAGGTATCTATAAGGAGGAAGACCTCATCTGTGGGATGATCTATGAATCAGAAAGGCTTAGCGTAGTTAAGAAAACTGCTGAACTAAGGCTTCCTCATCATGCTGTGCCTTTCTGATTCCCTGTCAAAGTTCTAACACATGTTTGAAACTGAGGTCGGGAGATATGTCACTGACCCAGATGTAAAGCATAGTGAGCAAAATATGTTGCTGTCACCAATGTTAGGTGAAAAACAGTGACTTAAAAGCCTTCTGCTTCAAAAATAATAAACTACAAATCCAGTGAGGCTCTTCAAGTACTAGGCTGGCTGCCCTAGCTAACTTACCTTTCAGTGGTGAAAATCAAATGCCATACCTTGTGATTGCAAGGTAAACAGCTTAACCATTATATCAACTCCAAGCATTAGTTTTGTTTGGTTGCTTAAGCATATTATTTGGGCTAAACAGTCTTCTCAGTAGTGAGGATTCTTAAAACTTATAATTGCAAGACTTGCACTATATATCTGCTAATTTAGTTAATATTATCATGCTAGGCCATCTAAAGTTTGGTGCACTATTGAGAAAAACAGAATAGGAAGGCAATCATATTTGTGTTTGAGGAAATCCACTCTTTAAGAATAATCACCATAGTTTTGCAAATAATGACCATACACTGCATCATGTCTCACCTTTAGAACATATATAAAAGGCCTTCAAGGAAACCACCTTCCAATACCAGCACTTGGAGACTCAATGGTAGGAACATATCAACTAACTCTCCGTTCTACTCAACTGTCTAGATTTTGTTGGAAGGCCCCGATTTCTTTTCAAACATTTGTTCCATCCCTCCTGAAATTGGACATTATTTTAAAAAGCTCTAAGTTAATATTACTAGCATTTAAGAATTCCCTAATTTTGGGCCTTTTCCCTAATTATTATTTTTTTCTTGTCCATAACTCTGGATTTAAAAGTTGAGTACTGTGCCCAATGCTGGTTCTCTGCAGTATGTCAGTTGTCTTTTTCAGACAGGACCTATCTCCCTTGCAACCCAGAATAGAATAAATCATGTACTGCAAAAACAGTAAATGTTTGAAAATCTGAGCAAGTCCATGTTGGGAAATGTCAGTTACTCATTTTTCCATTTTATAATGTCATTGAAGTTGTAGGGGTTGGGGGTTAGTATAAGGGGTTGTGTTTGGTATAATGGTTAAGCTGTTTAACTCACCATCACAGTGCACAGGGCTGAATTCTCACCTTTGAAAGAGAATTTGGCTAGGCTTAAAAAAATTAACTGCAAGGGCAACTAGCCTAGCACTAACCTATGAACATCTTCTCCTCTGAATGGCTGGTGACAGTGTCTGAATCGCAAAGTAAAGCAGCACTTCTGATAGTCTGTAATGGTGACTATTAGAAGGGTTTCACAGCCTTTTTGAATTTTGCATTTGTAATTCCCATGTACCCTCCAGCAAAAGGGTACAATTCAGTCACCACTGCTTTAGGTTCTGATTGCGCTTAAGTCATATGTTTCATCTACTGCCTAGCTAGCAGATAACAAAAAATAAGCCCCGGGAGGATGGGCAGTTAGAATGAATGGTCTTGGATATGACTGGATCAGACTGCTGCAGTTAGCAACCAGTAAGACAAGACTTTCTTCTGCTATCCTTTGAATATTTTTATGCGCCTGTTAAGACTGAAAATCTGGCGGTATTTAAATGACCGGATGTAGAAAATTATATTTCAGGAACCAAAGATAAGATAATAACCAAAGGACTTCAGAAAGTGTGATCTATAAAATAAGGAATACTCAGTCTGGGCAAATGTGAATGGCTGAGGAGGTTATAACATAGCATCTGAGGAAATAGAATGCCCATGATTCCACAGTCAAACAATTTAAATCTGGTATTATCTTAGACCCACTGATGCCCCTCTTAACAGGCTGGATAAGGGGAAAGGTTACAGTTAGTTGCCTATCAGGGGCCAGGATTTGCTAGATCATGCAAACACTTGGGTCACTTACCCTTAAGTACAAATATGATTCAGTCATAATCCATGAAGGCATGAATGACCAGAGATGTACTTCCTTGGACTACATGAAGTGAGACATGATTGAGTGCTCAGAATATATGTCACAGGGAGGTATGAGCCTAGCACTGGGCACCATTCTACTGCCTTCAAGGATGATGTCACAATACCAACAGAAAATGGTCAACTTTAACAAATGGCTTAGTTACACATGTCATTCCAAAAGGGTCAAATATTTGTCAGCCTGGGAAGATATGGTTGACTGTCCACACTCTTTTGCCAGGGATGGTCTTCATTTGTCTCCTCTAGGCTTTCAGACATTAGCCAAAACATTATTCACCCCTACAGTGCCTTCTTTAGGCAATGTCAAACTGAGAAACCTTCCAACATAACAAAAGCTACTCAGGACAAGCTAAAAGGTGTTACTGTTCAGCAATAGGAGTCATAACAAGAAACTGCTTTCCCTGGAAACTCTCCTCACCCTGGAGAAGGCAGACATCTGTTCACTTACTGAAACGTGGTTCAGAGTCATGGAAAGCACTCTGGCAGTACATGGTTATAATGCCATTCATACGTTCTGATAACCCAGTGAACATGAAAGAGCAAAAGGTGGAGGTTCATCTGTCTACATAAAGGATAAACACATCTCAAGGCTGATCCAAAAATATGACATGATTCAGCCACTCCATGTCCAACTAACCATGGGAAAAATGCATTACCACATTCTTGCTAGCTACAGGTCTCCACCATGAACCAGGAAACCCATACATCATACCTGAAGTTACTAAAAGCACTCACCATCCAGCCCAATACCATACTCATGGGTGACTTTAACTACTCCCCCATGAAATGGGAGGCATACACAATCACTAACAAGCAGGCTCAAAGATGTCTTGACTTTGTAAATTCAAATGCCCTGCAGCAGACACTCTGCACTACCAGTAGGGGAACAAATAACCTAGATTTGGTACACAAAAATATGGGAGAGGGATGCACCCCCCCCCAGTGTGATGTCCTCATTGGTAATATCAGATCACAAAGTGGTCTCACTTGAAATAAAGGTAAAGGTAGTACCCCTACCTAACCCCCAAAACTTTAAGAACTTCTCTAAGATAAATTACCCCCATAAAGGAACATACAAGCTAGTTTCCAAGATCCCAAAGTCCAGAAAAGCACAAAAACATGCAGAGGTGTATGTGAAAGCCCACTAGAACTATATAAACAACTGCATAGAAATGGCAGTACCAGACCAAAACAAACCCAGGTCAACCACAAAAACTAGCCACCCTGGTGAACCCCTGGTATAAATAGGTTGTACAACAAAAGAAAGAAAATCCTATAGAGAAGTAGGAGGGAATGTACACAACAGAGCAAAAAGTCCCTTATTAATCTAAACAAGCAAATCAGGAAAGTAGAAAAGTCTCTAAAAGCAGACTTTGAGGTAAAAGTAGCCTCCAAAGCTAAGGATAACAATAAGGCATTTATCAGTTATGTCCACAATCATAAGAGCAACACCCAACAATGTGCAGAATTATTTGTAGATGGCATCACCTATATTCAGCCTGAAGACAGACCAAATATGCTGCCTGACAAATTCATCCTAAATTTCACCTCTCCATCACTCCCAGTTCTCCATCAAAAAGTACCCTCCAACACTTCACCACCAGTTATCACCAATGAACTGGTTGCCACTAAGCTCTCTAAAGCTGAAAACATGGCTTCAATGGGGCCTGATGATATACCAGGTTGCCTCTTAAACAGTTTAAATCAGGACTTAGCAGGCCCATTTAAATCTCTGTTTAACCACAGTCTTCAGACTGGCTTTGTCCCAGTAGAGTGGAGGACAGAAACAGTCATCCCTCTGCATAAAGGATTACCATCTACTAAACCTGGAAATTACAGATGCATAAGTTTGACCAGTCATATGTAAAGTCATGGAAATAAAATTCAGTGACCTGATAAATAATGACACAAGAAACCTCCAAACACTGGACCTGACCCAATTTGGCTTTGTCAGGGGCAGGTCATGTCTACTGAATCTTGTAGATTTCTTTGAGAAAGTCAGTATGGATGAGGGTAAAACAGTACATATAGCTTACTTTGACCTGGCCAAGGCATTTGACACAATTCCCCACTTGGGTATTATAAATAAACTCACAAAACGTGGCATAAATCCCAGTCTCATCAGATGGATAGTTAGTTTGCTCATGGAGAAGACACATGTGGTTAAAGTGGGTGATCCAGATCCAGCAAGAAGCCAGTTACTATTGCTATGCCAAATGTCTCAGTGCTGTGATCACTTCTGTTTGGAATATACTTCTCTGAAGTCAAGGCTAATGTGGAAGACCTCTGGATGACAAAGTTTACAGACCTCTGCAAGCATGGGGCAATGACTGAATTCCCCCAGTGATGTAGATATCCTTCTAGAGGGTCTAGATCAGACAAATGATAGATGCAAGAACCATGACCTAAAAATGTATGTGAAAAAATGCATTGTCATACCTTTGGGAAGTCAAATACCCCTACAAATTGCAAGATCTAAAGCACACCCCGAAAGGTACACTCAAAGGTGAGAGAGTAGGTACACAGATAGATAGTAGCCTGAACCTTCACCACCATATGTCCATAGTGGTGATCAAGTCCTTCTATTTCGCACAACTTACAGGTAAAGGTATTGCAGCCAGATCCAAGGAAATTATATTCCCACTGTACTCAGCCCTCAATAGACCAATAACTGAGTACAATACGCCATTAGGCATGTACTCAGCTAGGCATTTACAGCAGCTGGAGAAACTTCAGAGCCTCCTCACAAAGAAACTACAGGGTGTAGACAACATGTCCTGTGCTGACAGACTAAAAGCCCTATCCCTTTTCTCTGTCTGCAACAGAATATTAGGGGGTGACCTTTGCTTGACCTACAAGGCACTCACAAATCTAGCCCTGATGGAGCTACTACAATTATGCAAGTCAAAACAGAGTGGGGGTCACCCAGCATAGGGATCTAAATTTAGTCAGCAACTTTGACAAAAAGAAAGATATATTTCAGATTGACCCTTCTTTGGAACAGCTTCATATTCACATTAAATAGAGCCCTTCCCTGACCCTTTTCAATCACAGTTTGGATTAATGGATGGGGAATCACAAATTCACACCTGCAGTATTGCCTATGTCTCTTATGGACAGAAGCAATCTGTAAGATACTCAAGGTGTAGGCACAAATCCATGCCATCCTCTTGCCCCTAGGGGCCATATATTGGGTAAAACTGGATTATACTGGCTAGAATTGTAAGAGCTCTTAAGCTGTTAGCCTAGTAATATCCTATGATCCTATAAACCTTACACTTAAGAAACATTATTTTTTTTTCTTTACAATCAGTTTCTTTATAGAGTTAGAACTGGGTCTGTGTGACAGTGACCTCATTGTCACATGGACCCAGTAGTAACTCCATAAAGAAACTGATTGCAAAGAAAAAAAATTATGTTTCTTAAGTGTAACTCCCATTTCAATGTCTTCTCATCTAGGTTTCCCTTTTCTAGTCAAACATGGGATCACCAGTCACCCATGTGGGTTGAGCAGTTTTTTCTGTTAGTTGGGTTGGGATAAGGAAATCAAAAGGACTCTACAGCATAACAATGCTTCCTGTCGGAATTTATAGTTTGCTTTTACACTCTCACCTTTTTCCCTGTGTGCTGGGAACAATCATGCAAAACGTATAGTGACAAGAGTCCACCACTGGGTACAGTGATGCTTCTCACTTATCTGTTCTACCTTATTTGTTACATGCTGGGATCTTGACAAAGAGCTTTGAGTTCAATTGAACCTGAGGAAACTAGCATACTCACCACCATGAGAAAAATGAGCAGGTAAAGACCTATTCATTATTTTCCCACTTTAGAATGTTCTTCCGGCACCTGAGTAGCAAATCTAATGCAGGCTAACAGGGTTATAATTAATGCTTTATCCACCTGTGCCATAGGGTCGGCCAGGATATATGAACTGTTAAAAAGTGAGTATCTTAGCAGTTTCCCAGCAATGAAAAAAAACTGCATAAATTAATCTCTTCTGTTTCTTATTATTGAGAGTGAATGGGCTTTTTGAGTCACAGATTCCCAAACAAATTTCAGAAGATTTAATCTGAAACATTTATCTAATTCTTCCATTGGGTTTAGGATGAAATCCTTCCTATATATGATCAGAGGAGGAAGAAAGTTGATATTGAGGCAAGACTACAATCAAATGGTATTGATACAGTGACCCAGTGCAACAGGAAGCATTCATATTTATAATATATGATAGAGCACTCAGGCTTTCAGTGTTTCTCATGTGAACCAGCTGAATAAGTAGTAAGATACTATAAAATGACACATAAACAAGATGTGAGGAGCTCATTTATTAAATGGGGGAGAGCTAAAGTGAATAGCCATGCGTGGTTGTTTGAAAGACATTCGAGATTGTAAGTTTTCAACTCTAAGCTGTCGACATTTCGGCGTTCGACAGGCTAAGCTGTCGATTAGGTAGTATAGACCCTTCTACACACAGGCACACACATGAACACATCCTCATTCCTATACAAAGAGGTGCAAACTACACAACTTACCTAAGAGACTATGAGAGCAAGTGGAAGCTGAGCAAACCTGAACCTTTGTGGTCTGCACAGCTCTGCTATCCTCAGCTTATCCTGTTCAGATAGTCCAATTGACTAGAATGGGCATATTCAGCTAATAATTACATATACTTATGAACTTTCTGTACTACTCTGCCTTAATCATGGAAAGCATGGATATCTACAGACTGCATGTGGTGCACTGCACTTGGCTGTGCATGCGTTTCATTTGGATGTGTTTGGCCGTAGCCTACCACTTTTACCTGCAGTGCTCAAAACCATCACTGATCAGATGTGCATCAATATGCTGCTAACAGCAAAGGTTTTATGGTTTGTTACCTCCTAGCATGAATGCAACACACTATGAATTCCAGACTTTGACAGCCTTTATATGTGCCACTGGTAAGATGAAACTGCCTAACACAAATGGCTGGGAAAGCAATATTTACGGTGACTAACTAATATTTGGAATTCTCAGATTGAAAAAAACATTCATATACAAGTTCAAACTTAACTGGTTGCCACTTTGGCACCTGATCATTTGTCAGGTTTTGTAGAGAACTTTTTTTTTAACCAGCCCACCACAAGCTCACTAGGTCATTAACAGTATTTTATTCCTGGACAATATTTAAAATCTGCCCCTATATATCTAGACTGCTGCTTCATGTATAGGTCATGGTGTCCTCAAAGAAATACTTTGAAGCAATATGATTATACCACACATTGGTTACGGAGAATTAGTATAGATAAGGTTATTTATTATTCACGCAGCTAAAAATCCATCAGTTTGATTTGCTGATCATGAAAAAGTTTGAGACTGGATTCTTGCTATGATTTCTGCCATTACACAGTTAAAGTGGTGCAGCTGACACATCTTTCTGATGTGGTATCTTGTATTAGTTTATTTAAAGTATGGTCTTCAAAACGAGGTATGTGCCAACCTATAATTCCTTAGAGCAATGAACTCATCTTCTTTTGTGAAGTAAGCTACTTCTAAGCTGTTTCTTCTATCACTCTTGTTAACATTTCTGTGTGCTGTAAGAGAATAAATTAAATGATCATACTTCTGTAAAGGCGATAATCTTCTTTATGATAAGGTCTTATATTGGTCTTAATAAGGAATGCAACTGGAAATGTATTTATGAGTTCACTTTAAAGTTTGAAATTACCTTAATTGTATAATTGAATGTTGGGAGTGTCATATTGTATAAAAGGAATTCAATAGAAAGGAAAGATATACTCTGTAAAGGCTAGAGGTAGCTGAGGCACTAGAGGATTTTACTGTGCTTTTTTCTTGTTTTAATAAAAGACTGACATTTCAAGCTTGCAACTCACTGGCCTGGAGATGTGTTTAGTTTTTCATCGATTCAGCATTTGTTAGTGGTTTATATGAAGTGTGATAGCCAGTGAGTCATTTACAGCTTTGCCTCATGTGTTTCGAGAAATGGGCATGGATATGACACAAAAAACTATTGAAAGTTTCTTGATTCAGCCAGGAGAGGTGAATGGTTCGAGAATATCTGGAGGTTCAGAAGGTATGACTATGACACTGCCCAATACAGCTTCAGGTGTACTGCAAAAATGGGAAGAAAGTAGACAAAAATGATTTCCCAATCCATTTGCATCTATTGGTAAGAAAATGAAACTTTCTTCAATACTGGAGATACAAACAATGTGTGAGCAAATGGAAAAATTAATTTTTAAGGAAACCTGGGTGTTCCTGAACCTTCAGAGTCTACAAAGGTATCAGGAACTCAATATTACGCCCAGAAGACTATGGACAGTGAAAAGTCCTTCCACCCCTTTTGATTTAAATTTGGAGGAAGATAAAATATTTTATGATTGATGGGTGGCAGCCACTCACAGATGTAGTGCGGAATGGGTGAATATTCTTGTAGATAGGGATTCACTCAAGAGGCAAAAATTAAAGGAAGAGACAAAAAAAGTATGTATAGAAATTCTTAAGAAAACCAGCAATGAGATGTTGGAGTCATTTCTGCAAGGTGTTAATGACAGACTGGTTTCCTATGAGAAGGAATGAATTGGTGGAAAAGAAAAAGACAAAACTTATTTGGGATCTCCGAGATTATAAACACAAGAATGCATTAATTTTGTCCACCAATCAGACCTCAAAATGTCATCCGGTGAGGTTCAGTGAGGAACAGGCTAATATGGGGCCTTGGCAACATTCCTATTTTTCAGCAGAATGTGGAGCTTCATCTACAGAAGAAGAAGGAGAAGAATATACATCTTTACCGAAGGCCAATAATAAAGAGTATGTGAATAGAACTTTTTGAGAGCAACAGGGACAACGGCAAGGGAATCGAAAGAGAGCTTGGCATGGACAGGACTTTGATAGGGAGTTTATGTATAGCTCAAGAGCAAACAGTGATTGCACATAAAAGTAATTTTATCCCTCCTTTCAGAAATGAAAATATACAGCAATTTTATCATATGTTCAGTCATATTGTGGAAATACAGTATTATCTGTTTTTTAAAAATGAAACTGTATACAATATGAGTAAGGATGAATGGTGTAGTCTCTAAAACCTAAGTACTAAGAATGAATTAGTATTTAAACTGGCCGACAAAGGGGGAAACTAATAGTAATGCATTGTACACAATACTTAAGGATGTGTAATCAACATTTGAGCAATGAGACGGTATATACCAAGGTGGAAGTAAAGGAATATGAAAGAGCTTCAAAAGAATATGAAGAATTGCTATATAAAGGTGTAAGGTTGAAGTATTTTACTTACAATGACATACAACAAAAGTTTAGTAGCAAGAACTGCTTGATGGCAAAGTTCTTCTTGTGCCTAAAATCCATAAAAATCTTAGGGACCCGTTAGGTCGACTTATAATTTCTGCATGTGGATATTTTGCAGATAATTTGGCATGCTTTTTACATCAGTATCTTCTCAAAGAAGTAGTGAAGCTGCTGTCATATATTAAGAACTCTTGCATTTTTTAGACAATGTGAAAGGAATACAATGGGAAAAAGATATGTATTTTGTAGTGATGGATGTTGTCAGCCTTTACACTAATATTCAGCATATATATGGAATGGAGGCGATGGAGTTCTTTTTAGGGGATAGTCACAAAACTCAATATGCAAAAGAACTCACTCTATGTTGTTTAAAGAATAATATATTTGAATTTGATGGATCATTGTATAAGCAAATGCGAGGTGCGGCCATGAGGGCAGCTTTTGCCCCCATGTACGCCATTCTTTTTATGTTTTGTTTTGAAAATATTTATATATATAGGAATGATTTTTACAGGAAGTATGTAATAAAGTATTTTAGGTTTATTGATAACCTTATTTTTATCTGTGGGGGGGTATGAAAAGGTAAAAAGAATTTGTGGCAGATAAATAGGTTTGGAATATAATTTGATGGGTTACAAAAAGGGGGAAAACTTGATTTTTTTAGATATAACGATTGTAGGTGAAATGAACAGCAGAGTGAAAATGAAAATATATAGAAAATGTGAACAACAAGACCATATATTACATGATACCAGTTGCCAACCACCCCACACATTAACATCAATTCCATATAGGAATTTCTTTAATGTTAGCAGACTGTGTAGTGATGCATAGGAATGTGAAACAGAAATAAAAAAAAAAAAAACAATTGCTATGTTTTTGAATAGGGGTTATTAAAAATGTCAAGTGTGGTTTGAATAGGGGTTATAAAGAATGTCAAGTGTGGGAAGGGTATTATCATAAAGTTAGGGAGGTCAATAAAAAGTTAAGACGTTATGGTAGACAAGAAGGATGGATAGTAAGACTGAAGGGGAAATTTTATATTTTGTTTCAAAACATACATTATTTTCAGAAAAGTTGGCATATCTAGTAAAATATTATTGGACATTTACCAAAAGAGAAGTAACATTTCTGAAGAATATTAAATTAAGCTTCTCTTATAAAAAAAAGGAAGAAGCATTAAGGATATGTTGGTGCATGGGGGTTTAAAAGACCCCTAGTTAAAAATAATAAATAACTGCTTATTAAAGGAACTTTCCCCTGTGGCACATGCACAGTTTGTCAGTATGTAGTTAGAACTTTCCCTGCAATTAATTGAAAGAATTTTCAAGAACAAGGTAATTTTACCTGCAGTCGTGAGGGGATAATATATGGACATAGATGCCCTTGTGGAAAGTATTACATAGAGGAGATAAAAAAAGCTTTACCATGAGACTTAAAGAATATGTAAGAGACATAAAGAAAAACAAGTAGTCTAGTCCTGTGGCTTAGCATTTTTGTAACTGTCATAATGGGGACCCAGTGGGTTTGCAGGGCACATTGTTAGAACATTTCAAGAATGAGTTTCTTACATTGGAAAGCATTAAATATAATTTACGGAAAAAGGAATCAGTTTTTATTTTAAAATGTAATACACTTTACAAGGAGCCTTAATAAGGAATGCAACCAGAAATGTTTTTTATGAGTTCACATTAAAGTTTAAATTATCTTAATTGTATAATTGAATGCTGGGAGTGTCATATTGTATAAAAGGAATTCAATAGAAAGGAAAGATACTCTGTAAAGGCTAGAGGTAGCCGAGGCGCTATAGGATTTTACTGTGCTTTTTTCTTGTTTTAATAAAAGACTGTGACAATTTCGAGCTTGTGACTCGCTGGCCTGGAGGTTTGTGTAGTTTTTCATTAATTCAGCATTTGTTGGTGGTTTATATAATCTTCTTTATGTTACATTGTTGTGTACCATAGTTGAATGTTTTATTTAACTTTTAGTATAAGGGAAGGCAGTACACTTCATTAAGCAGCTCTTACTAAGAAGTTATTTGTTACTACACTCTACACTGCTTTCCAGTGCTTTGTTTACAGTCTTAGCTTACCCATAAATTGTAATGGGACAGGGTACTTTACAGTATGTATATGTGCTGGACGCAAAAGCAGCCAGTAGAAAAAAGCACCACGTATAGCAGGAACCAGTTCAAGAATGTTTAAAATTATTTCCCCATGTACCCATTTTCCTGTAAGCATGACCTTTTATTTGCATTACTTCACATGCCACTCATCCCCTTCCTCTGACCCATTGCTAAATACTGGTCTCATAACTTTTAAACATGTCCCTTACTGATACACATGCCACTAACCTCCTTCATCTGATCCATTGCTAAACACTGGTTTCATAACTCTTAAACATGTCCCTTACTGATCAGACCACCCACAATTTTTCTGTGCATGTTGATTTCCATAGGATACACTGGGGAATTGCAGTTGCAGAGCTAATTAAGCAGTGCCATTATGCTAGGCCTGTTTGCTCACATTACTCTGCATTAGTTGCTTTAGTTCATAATAGGTATTCTGCAACTGCAAAGTACCCTAAGAAACAAACCAAGGATAAAAGCAGGTGGTAATTTTATTTATTTTATTTATTTTACTTGCTGTTGGTTAACCAGGATAGTCCACTGGGCCAAGAGAACCTGTTTTCAATGGAGTCCTGAGAAGAAAAGCTCCATTACAGATTACATATTATAGAGAGTTATATGCAGTTTACATATTATAAAGACTTACATCCAAATTATTGTACATGACATCATGAGGAACGGTGATTACAATGAGTAAAGTTAAGCATTAATACAATCAAATAATAAAACATATTAAAGTTGAAATCAAATAATATCATAGGCACAAGGATAAGGAAGTGAGTAGATAGGTGCATAAGGCTTTCAGGAGGATAGGAACTATTAAGGAATAGATTACTGTCTGAGGTAGAGAGAGTAAAAGGTGGAATACAGTAGAGAGTATAGAAAGATTATGTGGGGTAGGAGCAGGAGCATTCCCATGTGGATGATAGGTAGGAGTGGAGTGATTTTTTAAAGGTAGGAAGGCTAGTGATGGTACGAATGGAGGGTGGGAGGGAGTTCCATAGGCGTGCTAGTGAATAGGAGAGGAGGTTTTGTCCTGGGGGGCGATGGGGTCTATAGACTTCTATTATGTTTTGATTAGCAGATCTAAGAAGTCTTTGAGTATGGTGAATTTTAAAGGGAAGCTGGTCTCCCTATTCAGAAGTACTACAATGCATCCAGAATAACATTACCTCTTGTCCAATATATAATTTCTTTCAGGGAAAACAGCAAATAGTAACCTGATTACAAGGTCTAGAAGTAAAGAAGGCCTTATTGGCATTATTTATCTCATTTCATGCTTACGTAATAGTCCCCCTAGTAAAAAATGAAAATAACAATTAGTGGAGCCTCATAATTATCTACCCATCTATACATTTAGATAGATAGATAGTATCAAAAGTGTGTAAAGGCTGTAGATCTAGACTGCCCATATGACATAACATGAAGTCTGGCATTAAATCTGTTTCTATAACCTCATATTGCTCTCTTCCAAATAACTGGATATGGTTGCAGTTGTTGACGTGTTCTTATACTGGTCAGGAAAATTAGGCAAGGCAACTAATCAAATGGAACAAAAGTTTTCCTGTCATCTATTACTGTACCACTTTAAAAAGGGAAGTAATTACAATCAGACTAGCCCAAGACAATAACTGTATATGGACTTGCACTGTTATGAAATTACTAGTTGTTATACACTTAATTCTTGACCTGAGCAAGCAGCCAAAGGGATTCCAGTATAATCACAAATTGGAGAACTGAAACCTGATGCATACAGATAGATACTCTACTGATGTCACCGTATGGTCACAAGTGTCAATATATGCAATCATACTAGTAGACTAAATATTATATCACTGTTAATTTGTACAGCATATGAAACAAAGTAAAACAAAATGCAGGCATTTGATTATTTTTATTGGCGATCACCAAATCTGGCTGAAAAAACATAAAACAGATGACGTAAAGCTCACTGGGTATATTATGCTTCTACAAGACAGAACCTAAGGAAGCTTTGCTTTCTAACAAAGGAGTATATAAAATGCACAGTGTTTAATAAACAGTGTGTCTGTTGTAAGGAACGTCTTAATTACCTTTTTATAAATGTGGGGTAATTTACTAAAATGAGTATTCTTCATAACAGACTATCTGCCAACTATCACAAGCCTGGTTAATAACCGGAGGTCAGAATTAAATCTCGTACCTTGTATCTGTGAGGCAGAGACTGTAACCATTATGCTACCTCTCCCTGTACTGAACTCATATATACAATTACATAGATGTTACTACTACAGCATGCATACAACCAAATGGTTACTTTACAGAAACCCATTGGTTAAAAACAACAAAATAAATAAACATGCTGGACTGCATACTGATATTCTCTCTATATAATATCCATTCTTTTTGGATAATGGCTGGATTTGTCAGTGCCCATCATGCAATACTCATTATCTTTAACCAAAATAAAGTCCTTACTAACTATAGCTATCTCAGAATAAGCAGCACCCACACTGTACAAGGTTTCTTAAATTAGCAGAGTTCTGCTATCAAACGACACTCTTGAGAACACCCCCTCCTTAAGTGAAGGTTCTGTTTCATTAATCACAATTCATTAGCCTTACATTGTTTACACTGAACAATGTTACCTCTTTTAAGGATTTTCATTTTAAACTCAAGACCATGGAAGACAATTAGAAAGCACTCATGACTGACAAGAAAAAAAGCCTGTGCCAAATAACTACATAGCAAATCCCATACATCTCTTAAGAACTACAGACAGTTGAGTAATTTATGTAAAATGTCTCTCAAAGAGCACAACATTATTCTGGCCCTGACAATTTTTGTGTTCACTTACACCAACAGTTTTCATAAGCAATGTAAATGACTACTGTAGCTGGTAAATACTGCGTCTCCCTTACATTCTCCTAATGTCCAATAGATAAATTGCCAAATTACATTGCATCTACTTTGAAAAGATAGTACTTATTTTCTCTGGAATAATACTTTCAGAGTGTCATGATCTGTGCCACCCAGGCAAAGGCTTAGACCTGTTACACATAAAGAAATTAGCTTGTTTTCAAACTTACTGCACATTTTCTTATTTTGCAATCCCTTTCACCATTCACATTGACAGAAGCATTAGCTATGGAAACATTCCAGCACTGAAGAAAGAATCACATATCATACAGCTTTACAAGTGGCACACTGAGGTAGAATCCAGTACCTGTAGGCCAATCACTGTCTTACTCACCCAGGCTAAGATAATAGGACATATTGTGCAGGAATGATTACCTAACCACATAGAAACCAACAACATCTTAATTTGCAATGTTTCTCTTAGTGTTTTCAAGTAAACAGCGCACTCTGTACAATTATAGAACAGATTCAAGACTATTTTTGATAAAGTGGTATGAGGCCAGCCTTCAAATTTATCAAATGTATTTGACATTGGTCTGCTAATGATTGGTAGTAGATTTTTATGGAGCTGAGTTGCCAGCCCGACGCCCAACCTTCAATGAAGGCACGCCCATTCACGCATGTCTTTCGAACGCAGAACTTCAAATAAGTGCCACTATTAAAATGCTATTAACTCTTAGAAAGCTTTTAAAGATTTACACTCTGCCTTGAGAGAGCACCAGACAGGAGCTCATATTCTTACTTGATCATTCAAAACTGTTCTTTGGAAGTATTATGTGTAGTGGTCTATTGTCGAGAAGAAAAACGTACAACAAATCTGTTAAATGTAAACTCAGCTGGACATAAATTACGTCATTGTGAAATTGCAATGACCACAAGGTGACTACCTTTAATTACTAGACAATTATTAACTAATATAAATATCAGGTTTATGCCGTACTTTGTCTCCTACACCCCATCTTTTCATATGGTGGAGTTACTGTGTAGGAACTCAAGATCACTGGTTAACCTCTTTACTGAAGCTACAAAAAAAAAACTATAATGGCTTTGGAGATGTCTTGTATAGAAAATCTATAACACTCGGGACCAGCTCCCTTCTTAAGTGAAGAACAGGGGTAAGATCTGCAACATTAAAATTTGAAGGGGGGGTTACATTGTTCATATGGTAAGACAAATGTGCAAATAGAGACTAAAGCATATACAGTATGTTTTAAATAGCAGTATTTTAGAATCTAGTACATTTTGATCACATTCTCATGTATAAGGATAAAACATGTTTTATTGTGTACACATCAGTCTTCTACAATCTGTTGTTTAGACTGTCTGCTCTTCCGCTTCCGCTGTATTGCTTCTTTATATATCAGGGCTATTGCCCCTTTGTATATGCCTAGAATAGTTATTATTAATAGTTAGTCATTGTTTAATTCACATGCTTTTACGCAGTTATTTACTAATTTGATAACTGGGTAAATGGACTGAGAGCATGCAATGACAATAGTAGAATAAGAGCAAAATGCATTGCATACTGGTCAAGCACATCAGTACAGAAATTATTTTTCAAGATTGTGACTAAAGGTATGATAGCACATCAGGAAATTATCATCCAGAAGTAAGTGACAAATACAAGAATAACATTTGATAAAGCATCTTTGAAAATGGCAAAAAACCAGGATAAGGTCATGCATTTGAGGAGAAATGTTTTCTGATACAGTGGAAAATGAAAAGAACGGACCCCCCCCCCAACACACACAGTTATATAACAGAATAATAATATAACAGTTGACCACAGTGTATAACACCTTATGAATTATGAGTAGTGGAGCACGGAAATTTCAGTATAACGCTATTGCCTATAAAGCTTTGCCAGCTGCAATACTTAGGTAATCTTTCACTTGAGTTATAAATCTGCTTAAGGCCAACTCATTTCTGATGAGAGCAAGTAGGTTACACTAGTTATTTGGGACTGCCTTCCTAAAACTGTTTCCATGGTCACTAGGCAGTAAGATGGTATTCTTAGGGAGAAAGTTCCCTGCTCATTAGATAATATTGGGCAATAGTGAGGTTAATAGTTCATTTTAGAGATGTGGGCATCATTCCTAGTTAATTATCTTAAAGGTGATGGTACCCAGGAACACCATTACCTTAGCTGTTATAAATACCTGGCTTTCTGCAAAGAAAGACACTGGTGTTCACAGTTGTCAGAAAGAGAAATAAAATGGTAATGTTCCTAGAATGGACTGCAGCAACTGAGTATTATGGGAAGAGGACAGTGTCACAAGGGGTAAGGTACATTCCAACTTTGATATAAGGAGATATAAGGGTGGGAGGATGGCATAATGGTTAAGGTGTTTACCTTACAGATGGAAGGTGCAGGGTTTGATTCTCATGTGGGTTAATTGGTTAGGCTTGAAATGGCTCATAAGGGCAGTTAGCCTAGTTCTAACCTATGAACCTATAAAACCTATGAACCTAATAGCTAACCTAGGGGAATATGTAAACATTGACCACTGCTTTACCAGCTTTCAAAGCTGGTCCACCGCATCACTTTTTTTTTAATCTAATTTTTTATGAACTGCTAGTACACAGAGAAGATAAATCTCCATGTACTGCAAATAATTATGACTGGATCTGATTGGAGTGAAAATTGATGTGTTCTCCACATTTCTTCATGATACTTAAAATGATAGGTTGTCTTTTATCTTCGCATAAAGGTATTTATAGTTAAGAACCTGATAGCTAGGAGATGTGTGTTGGTCAACAACGCACAGACCATCAGCTCTCATGTGCTTCCCGGTAGTCCCAAACAGCACTGTATGTGATTTGTTTTCAGTGAAATTAGCTGATGCAATATACTGATCCAGAGTCAAATATATCCGCATTTTGAGTGAGAATACACTGTTTAGTATATAATGTGAGCCGGAGTCCTGATAGATTACATAAAATATCATTAATGAATATAGGTGAAATAATAACCCCAATATGGTTTTCTGTGGAACCCCAGCTTTCAGATAGTATTATACAGAGCATATTTTCCCACAGGTACTTTATATATGTTGCTGACCAAGTAATCCATCATCCATTTGGAAAGGCTTTCATACAAGCTGCCTCTCCTTAGCTTTGCCAATAGTTGAAAATGAAAAGTCCCTCTAGAGGTTAATAACAGAACATCATTAAGTAATTCCTTTTCCAGATTATTGTAAAAACATTATTTATAATGCTCTACATGGCAATAGGTGTGTTTTAGCCTTCCTTAAAAGTAAAGAGGTCCTCTGATGATAAGAAGTAGTACAGTGGTTAAGGTATATGCCTTTCATACACAAAGTGAAGGTTTGATTCTCACCACAAAAAAGAGCTTTACAGATAAAGGACCACATTTTAAAATATAATCAAAGAGTTTTTCCTAGACAATCCTTTCTATAGGTTAAGACACACATATGAAAGATTAGACTGAAATTGCCAGCAGCTGAAGAATATTAAATTGAGGAAATAAAATAATGGCAGCATGCTTTAGGTGGGCAAACAATACCACAAGTGAGGAATAGGTTTGTAGTACATGGAGCGCTGAGATTACGCTCAAAAAATGGTTAAATAATATTCTGGTTAATCGCTATTGCAGAGCAAGACCTGACCTTAAAACACATATAGGATTGCAAAGCATACCCTGGGTACTAAACCAGACAGTGCCGACCCGAAAATAGCAATGAAATGGCATGAAACAGCTTCATTTTAACTGCTGTTTCTGCCTGCTGTCTGACAAAGTTCATCCAGTGCTTTGGTTACAACTGCTTCCCTTACACAGGGAATATGTAAACATCAACCACATGACCACTGCTTTACCAGCTTTCAAAGCTGGTCCACCACATCACTTTTTTAATCTAATTTTTTATGAACTGCTAGTACACGGAGAAGATAAATATCCATGTACTGCAAAGAATTATGATCGGATCTCTGAGTGGAGTAAAAATTGATGCGTTCTCCACATGGAAGCCAAGATTCACCTCTAAAGCTTCAAACTTGAGGTGAATTTCTTGGCATCCGTGTCTCAAACACATAATATGCCTGTTATGATCAGTTACCTTATCATACTCCTATGTACTATGTATGTATGTATGGTCATTTTAAGAAATTCTGGGTAGAGTTCATTACTGGGATGCCTATTTTTCCAATCATATCCTGCAAATTTCTGTGTCTCCTTTCAGTGATGAAAGGCTTGTAATAAAGCATAAACAGTCCTAAAGTCTGAGTCAAACAAATATGCAAGCACTGTGGTTAACAATGTCACCACTTGCACTTAGTCTAACATGGCTCAGGGTCAGGTCCAGGGTAGAACTCATCTCAGCATGGTTAAGAGTGAGAATATTTGCAATAAGGGATTGTAACTTCCCTTATGGAAATCATGTCACTCTGTGTGGACATCATGACAGTCTGTGATCAGGACACAATGCAATGTGTCATGGTGCATATCTGTATACAAGGTGTTGTGTCAGTAATAACTGGACATCCTGGTTGTGCCATCCTCCCATGTGCTTAATTGTTCCTCATTGACATCAGTGCACTATTATTAATGTCTTACTCTCTTGAGCTTGGAATGCCATTCCAACACTAAAGACTCAGAGCTGAACATATCAATATGTTTTCTCACACACGGACTGTCGAAGACATATGTTCAGACATGTACAGGATAGCACTTCTGACTGTGTCCCAGTACTAGAATATGGGCATTAGGAGGCCAGGCACATGTTTTATCTTTACCTTTGTCAACCTGAGTACTTTTTTAGATGATTTTTCATATGATTGTTGCATTGCCTTCAGAAGTCAAGTTTCCAAGACATATCCACTGTCTCCTTGTGGACAACAAGAATGTGTATTTTTATTGACAAATGCTGTGTATTTCCCTTCACATACATGCAGCCATTATGAAAATACTAATCTACTAAGTGAACACATGGCATTTTGACTGCTAGAGAACCTGGCTTTCAGCTTGTAGATTCTCCATATATATGACGTTTTTACTCAACCTGTATGCTTCCTTTGATACTTGAGCTTGAAATTTAGGGAATGCTTTACCTTTACAGTTTAACTATCTGTCAGTATCTTCATGAGATGGGGCCATTAGAGTAACATGGATGTAACTGATGGCAACAAGTACTCATAAATGGTGTCCTTGGCTTGTATTCTTTCAATTTTTATGCAGTTCCATGTTTCATGACAAAAGACAGCATCAACTTTTCAAAAATCTAAGAAGCTGCAATCATGGACACTCAAGAATGTCCCATATACTTTACTTGAATGTCCAAGGCACAAACATACCCCAAAGCAGGAAAACTTTTGTTTGGAGAAGGATTATCTTTCCAGCTAATCCTGTATGGAGTCAAGTGTATGGCAGTCATACCTTTCACAGTTAGCTGACACCAGTACAGTGTTAAGGTGGTATTCTTCAATGACTTCCTGGTCAGGATTCTGATGGAAAAGGAGACTTCAACAGCACCTAGCAGGTCTCCTACTCATTGGAGGCTGACCAGCAGGAAGTACCACATTATTTTTACGTACTATTTATTTAATGTTTTTTGACTGGGAAAGTCCAACTGGGCACAGACCCTTTTTCAGTGGAGCCCTGGGGTGGGCAAACAGAATAAAGATTGTTACAAATAACAAAGTATACAATACATAAGCTCATACAGTAGGAGTACATACAAAGATAACATATAGAGATATTCAAGAAAAGACAGAACAGATAACTATGCGAGAGGAGGATGGAGGGAAGTAATTATTTTACGTTGTTTAGAAAGGTATAATTAAACCAAAAGAGAAGTGAACTTAGAGTAGGATGTAGTAGAGAAGTTCAGAATAAAAAGAAAGAGAAGAAGGATGAGGCATAGAGGAACAGACAGGTGATCTAGTGAGAGAGTGTTAGAGGGGAAATTAGATGGGAAAGAGACTCTTTCATCCTCGTGAAATGATGACAGGATGAAACATCCTCAGGCTTCAGCACATTTCCCCATTGTACCCGAAAGAAAATGATTGATTGCAAGTAAAACTTTAAATGATGCTTGACTTATTTATTTATTATTTTCTGCTTGTAGTGAATATATTAGTAAACTGCCCTTTTATCTGTCTGTGCAACTTTCATCATATATACAGTGTCCATTGCTTTCTGAGCTTACTTTCTGAGATAATTATCTCATATAAAAGGAAAGCACAGACTAGGAACACCTTGGTCATGACAGGGAACAGTATGTTTTGATTGATGCAGATGCGTAGTCTGAGAATGTGTAAGCAGAAGAACCTGGTGTGCAAAGGAGTGAGCTTGATAATTAACTGAACGTATTTCTGGCACTGACCTGCAGTGGCATTGCACCCTCTATTAACTTATTTGTTTCATGCACTTAGTCATACCGCCTGTGGAAAAATTATCTAAATTCTGTTTTTTTTTTTCTTGTCCAGAGTGAACTTGCCCCTCCTGTGCCTTCTTGTGTATAATTGGTATATCCAGTCTCTCATATACACTGTGTTTAAGATTGTACAGTGTATTGGTGGTCAAAATAATTTCACTGTGTTTTGCTAAAGGTCAGCAAAAAACAAATAAAAATGTACATGCATGCATATGTACAGACACCTACACTCCACTATTTCCTTCTGTATTTTTTTTAACATTTCAACATGTGCCTATAATGTTGCAGAATTATGCATACAGTTCAAATGTTCCCACACGTCTTCATTTGAATATTGCATCTGCAAATATTTTCTCAGAAGCAGTTGTTTTATTAATGTTTACAATGTTAGTTTAGTGTCTAACATCAAATCAAAATTGTTTCTGAATATGGCACAACACATCCTGCATTGTGTAAAGTCTGTCATGTAATAATACAAGACCTCTTAGAAACTGGGAAGGTGCGCAGACAGATTTTATACACAGGTATAGACAGTAAGCAAAAGAGAAAGAATTTTATGTTGTTCCATTATATTTTGATATGCGTGACCAAGAAATAAATACCTGCATGCTGTTGTCCTTTAAACAATACACGTCCACAACATATTCAAAAAATATTTTTAGAACTCTTGTATTTTTAAAGACAGTTCTTTTCAAAGGAATGTATGCTACAGGTCTTATTTTTTCTCTCCTTATTTTGCATTACAAATGTTAGAGCTGGCCCATTGCTCACTACTCTACTTCCAAACCCCTAGACAGTCAGTAGATGCCCATCAGTCACATGACCCAAGGATACAGATTTACAAGCATTATATTATTTTGCTGCTTTTACAATCCCTGAATTTGAATAGCATGCTACCTGCCACTTTAAGTGAGCCTGATCTCTACATCAGTAAGTAAGGCCTGAATAATCTTTTCAGTTTTCTAGCAGTTTTGTTTACATCATGTTCTGAATATCTACAACTAAAAAAAAAAAAAAAAAGAAAACTGAAGAAAATGCAGCACTTTTGTCAAAGAGGAGTCAAAACATGAAATTGTACTCATTGCAAGCATTCTTAACCGTGGAAGATGCTGACATCTGTGCAGTCACAGAAACCTGGTTCAAAGCTGCGGAGAGCACCCCAGCCTTACCTGGATACTGATCCTATCATACATTCAGACCCAAAACTGTGGGCAGTAAAGCCAAAGGAGGTGGAGTTTCAATATACATTAAAGACATACACACCTCCAGGCTGGTCAAACAGTATGACGCACAGGAGACAATCCAGGTGCAGTTAACCATTGACAAGACCCCTAATCAAATCATACCTAGCTACCAGCCCCCAAATCTGAATCAAGATGTCCAATCTGCCTATTTGGACCTGTTCAAATCTAGCAAGATTCAACCCTTTACCCTGATCCTGGGTGACCTTAACTACCCAAACATAGATTGGAAGAATTACTCATGTCAGAACACAAATGCCCAGAGATTCTTTGATTTTGTCAATGCAAATGCAATGGAATAGCTAGTCAATACCCTCACAAGACGTGATAATATCTTGGACTTGGTATTAACCAACATCAGTAATCACTGTAGCATCCCCGTAGAATCATCCTTCCTGGTAAGATCCGACCATAAAGCGCTTACTTTTGAAGTCACCATCTCCCCCAACCCCCTCTAGCTAGGATCATACATAAAATCTTCTCCAAAGCTGATTACAGCCTCCTGAGGGTTGGTATAAACAGCTTCACAGCCCCCTCCCCCTGTGTAGGAACTGGCACTAATATCCAAAACTACACCAAAGCACTGTGCAAGCATTTATATAGATGCATGGAATCAGGAATACCCAACAGGACTATCTCATCCTCCGCAAAGAAGAGTAAACCTGTCTGGTGGACATCTGCAATAAATAAACTCTATAACAAAAAGAAAAAAATTGCTGTCCAAAACCAAGAAGTAGCAGGTGCCCAATTGTAAGCAATGTCTCCTTAGCCTGTACAAGCAAATAAGAGTACTAGTGAAATCCTCCAAAGCAACCTTTGAGTCCAAATTGGCCATATCTGCTAAAGACAATCATAAGGCCTTCTTCACATATGTCCGCAGGGTCTTTATTACGTTATTGAACTTTTAAAAGTTCGAACGTCATATGGTCGACACCATATGATTGAACTTTTAAAAGTTCAAAAATCTAATAAAAATATAAACCACAGAAAAAGCCTACCTAAACACTTTAAGAAGGGGGTCAATCCCCCCCACACCCCCACTGTTTAAATATACCAACTCTGAAATCACACTGCAGTGCAGGGAAAGGCAAATCTTCCCATTCCGCACTGTACAGAGATCTCCATTGAAACGTTCTAACTTTTAAAAGTTTGATAACGTAATATAGACCCATGTCCACAACCTCAAAGAAGCACACAGATTTCTTCAGAACTGATGGTCAAGGAAACCACATTTATAAATACCGTAGATATAGCAAACTTGCTGGCTGACAGATTCAGCGAAAACTTCACCCTTCTATCCCCCATCAGTAAATCAGGACATACCCAGTACCTGCCCCCTTCCCCTTATATCTAGGGAACAGGTTATCACTGCTATTTCAAAAGCACAAAATACAACCTACATGGGACTCGATAACATCCTGGGCTGCATCCTACGTAAACTCAGGCAGGAAATTGCAGCACCATTAGGCACTCTATTCAACCAAAGCCAGAGTACCAGCTTTGTTCCAGCTGAGTGGGAGGACAGCACAGCCACTGTAATCCCTTTGCACAAAGGTGAAATGTCCACCGATCCGGGAAATTATAGACCTATCAGCCTAACTAGCCTGATCTGCAAGGCCATGGATTGGATTAAAATTTTGCTTCGTCAAGGGGAGGTCATGTCTGCTAAATTTGGTCGATTTCTTTGAGATAGTCACCAAAGCCATGGATGAGGAAAAGAAGATGCACACCACCTACTTTGACCTGACCAAAGCCTTTGACACTACTCCCCACTCGGGTATAATAGATAAACTCTCTCACCTAGGCATCAATCCATATATCACCAGATGGGTAGCAAACTGGCTCACTGATAGAACCCTCCTAGTCAAAATAGGGGAAGCAACCTCAAGCAGTAGACCTGTAACAAGTGGGATACTGCAGGGTTCGGTCTTGGAGCCTCTGTTATTTGGGATATACTTTTCTGAGGTGCAGGCCAAAACCAGTGGCCTATGGCTGACCAGGCTGACTCAGACAAATGATTTGTGCCAGAAACATGGCCTCAAGCTGAATACCAAAAAAATGCATCATCATCCCCTTTGGGGAGAGTGACATCCCCAAAAATGATCACATTAATAACAACGTCCTAAGCACACAATCAGTCATGAGGGATTTGGGCACCCAGGTTGATAGCAACCTGACTTTTCACCACCATGTTACTTCCGTTGTATGGAAAGCCTTCTAAATGGCCCACCTCATAAGTAAGGGTATCCAGGGACAATGAGGTCATAACATCCCTGTATTCTTCCTTTATAAGGCCCATTAGTGAGTACAATGCCCCTTTTGGCATGTGCCTCACAAAGCACATGCAGTAGCTGGAGAGACCACAGAGGATCCTCACCAGAAGAATCCAGGGCCTCAAACATCTACCATCCACAGATAAGCTAAAAGCCCTATACCTCTACTCAGTTTCCTACAGATTCCTCAGGGGTGACCTCTGACTGGCATGCAAGGCAATCACGACCCCCAACTTGATGGAACTACTGCATATCCACAAGTCATGTTCCACTCCAGTAACTCGCACATGCGGCCTCAACCTGGTCTGTGACATCAACAGGACTTGTTGGGGGGACAGATTTATGTCTCAGAGACTACCCCATCTATGGAATAGACTCCCTCTCCACATCAAGCAGAGTACCCCTTTTTAAGTGCAACCTATATAACTGGATGGGAAACTGAAAATACACCTCTGGGATTCCATCTGTGTCCCTGTTGGACAGAGACATCAGGTGCTGACTTGTCTAAATATGGGCTAAACTCTTGGCTAAGCTTATAAGAGCCACAGAGCTAATTGCCTTGTAACCTCCTATGATCCCTTGCTCTTATGATTAGTGGCTTGCATGTGTGTTGAAGTTACTGAGGGGAGGATGGGTGTGCTTCTCATCATGGAAGGGGTTGGACTAAGACAATCTTATGACATAATCTCTTGAAGGAAGGGAATCATCATAAGGGTGGACCTGGGTTTGGCTTGAGGCCACAAAGCTGCTTATGCAGTAGTCTTCATCACAGATGAACAGAAGCATGGGTGCATTTGCACAGAAGAAGACACAGTGGCCCCCATAGAGATGCAGGTCACGCATCCCCCGTGTAAGGGAAAGAACAATGCCTGTACTATATGAAGTTATTGTCACAATGGAAATGAGAGCATAAATCCCTCTCTTAGCTGCCTAGATGATAGTATCTCAGGATGACTCTTGCCCCCATGTTGGGTGTACTTAACATAGGGAAATGAATAGGCTTAAGTCTGACTTGGGTGGGTTGATGGTTGGCAAGCAGAGGAGCAAAAAAATTATGCAGGAATAAACCTGATAAAATAAATGCATCGAACTTCATGAAATAAGTCACTTATTTACCTCTCTAGTTTGTAAGTGATTGCCTTGGTGTGTCTCTTGTTGCCATGGATCAACCTGCTTGTCCCTTGGCAATGGAAGGTAAAAAAATGTTTGTTTTTATTCTTCAAAATTTTTGCCCCATAGTTACATCAAATGGACAAACCAAGCATTAAGACCGGTCATGAGATATGCTATAATACACACCTCTCACCCTTTCCTTCCCCATTCCATTCTCTTCAGTTTCAGTCTTTGCAGTTGACACCTCTGTAAATTGCTCTGACCATAATATTATGTGGACATTATCCCCCGGATTCTCAAAAGCTTGCACAGAGTGCAAGATGAGTGCAGGACTCTATGCAGGCGATATATCTGCCGTGCGATCCAGGAACAGCCTGCAGGGGCATGCACAAGAGCTCCAGCACTAATCCTGCATGGACTAAGCCCTGGTATGCAAATCACCTCATTTGCAGGAGAAATCCATTCAAATGAGGTGATTTTGCAATCCAGGAAACTTGCAATAGTCCGTGCAAGACTAGTGCTATCTGCAGAAATGTACTTGGTTAGTAACCGAGTACATTTCTGCAAATTCCAAAACAGAGCTCCAAATAAAAGCTGCATATCATTAAGGAAGCAAACCAATGGCCAATTATAGGGCCATTGGCATTGCAAACTTTTAAAAAATAAAAAAAATCAACTTTTATTTTTTTTAGCCGATCTAGGCTGTTTAAGCGTAAGGCAGCGGCATGCAAACGGGATCGGGGGGTAACAAAATAAACCTAAAATAAGCATTCTAACTAAAATCACTATTCTGCCATGCAAGACAATGGCAGGCAGAAGACAACATGGCCAGTGAGTAGTGGTTGCTAAGGGGGGAGGCTCAGTGTGAGACATGTAACTGTGTATTAGCAGGCAATCCTATGCAAATGAGGGAAAGGTTAGTGAATCCCATTTTTTCCCCAGGGTGTGAGACAGGTCCCAAGAATGTAAGAGTAGAAATAGCTGGGTGCAAGACTAGGATATAGGTGACACCATGGGGGTGGGGGGGCGTGTCAGGCATGGGTCTATATTATAACATTGAAATCTACAAAGATCGAATGTTATAATATCGAACCCTAAACACTGAAATCCGCAAACATTGAACAGTCAGAATAGCGATTTTTTTCCCAGGGAAAAAAATCGCTATTCCGAGAAACATACACACAACACAAACACACACAATAAGCAACAATCCACACACATACACTTAAAATCCTACACCTAAATCTAAACTAAACTTTACATACACTACTAGCTATCCATTTACCTTAACCCAACCCTAACTCTAATGTCTGTCACTATCGCGCACTCACCTCACCCGCGCCCTAACCCTAACTCACCTAACTCGTCCCTAACCCTAACCTACACACAACCGCACACTTACCTGACCCCCTCCCTAACCCTAACTCACCTAACCTGCCCCTAACCCTAACCTACACACAATCACACACTTACCTGAACCCGACCCATAACGCTGCAACATATTGAACGCTGAAAACAGCGAAGCCACAGCAACGGCCCACCGAATTATTTCCCTGGGAAAGAATTCGGTATCCTGCACCTTCGCTGTTTTCAGCAGTCGACAAAACTGGTTCAACATTATAACATTCGAACTTTATAAAATTTGATGTTGTAATATAGACTCGTCAGGCATACTGTAAGTGGATTGGAGCCCTGTGGCTCGGGACTGCTCCTAGCTTAGCACAGCTAAGCTAGAGGTGTGTCCAAACTGCCTAGCACTCTCTACAAAGTGTAAGAGAGTGTGCGTGCAGTGCACCGGGTCTTACAGGAAGAAAAAGGAAGAAATAGCAGCTCTGTGCACATTTGAACACCCCATTTGCGCGGCGCGCACACAGGCTTAAACAGGGAGGCAATGGGAAGAGAAAACAGCAGTAGGAAGGTAATCAAGGAGAACTAGCTTAGCTGACAGGTGAAATGTATCAGAAACAGCCAATTACACAGGCAGCAGCCCAGCCCAGCACACCACTATAAACTATGCAAACACCTATCCCCCTTGTTTTTCCTAAAACCTCTGCACCACCAGTGTATACAGACGGGGAAATTTTACAAAATGAAAGCAAGAGAAAAAATGTTAGGGGCTGCATTTGCTATCATAAACCAGCATGTGCAAGAGGCTGAGGGTGGCGAGGATGTGAATGCTACTGAGCAACCCACAGTGAGGAGACGGAGAAGAGTGTACAGACCCAGGGTAACCTTCCAAGGGCTACATGAGCTGGAGATAGTGGAGCGCAATAGAATGGACAGGGACCTCCTACAGCAAATTGTTGAGCTGTGCCGGCCACACCTCACACACAGAACTAACAGAGGGAAATCCATCTCAGTGGATACCAAGGTATGTGTAGGCCTAAGAATACTAGCTACAGGTAACTTCCACAAGCCAACTGGGGATATTATGGGGATCCGGTTCCTGGATGCCATGTCAGCACATGTCAGTGAGCACGTATATTTCCCCATCACCCCTGAGGTGTTGGCCAGCAATATGCATCTCTTCCACCAAATAGCAGAATATCCTGAGGTAGTGGGTGCAATAAACTGCACGCACATATGCATTAAAGCACCACCAGGTGAGTGGGGTAGGGTCTACATCAACCACAAGGGCTTCTCCTCCATCAACTGCCAGGTCGTGTGCGATGCCCAGGGCATAATAATGAATGTGTGTGCTGGCTGCCCTGGATCCTACCGCAATTCCCACATCTGGCATCTGACGCAGCTGTACCAGACATTTGCCAATGGGGAAATCCCACACGGTCACATAGTAGGGGATGCTGAATATGCACTGGAGCCATGGCTGATGACACCCATCAGAAATGCACACACACCAGAACAAGAACTCCATAATGAGGCACATGCACAAACATGAATCATAATAGAGCATGTGTTTGGGATGCTCAAGTCACGGTTCCGGTGCCTGGGACATCCGGTGGAGCGTTGCAGTACTCACCAACTACATGTACCCAAATTGTTCTTGTATGTGCCATGCTACACAATATGATCCTGTGGAAACAGCTGCAGCAGGAACAGCATGGGGCAGGGCCACACAGCCCCCCACCAGTGCCAAGGCCTGCACAGGCGAAGAGTGAGTCGGAGGAGGAACAACCTGAGCCTGCCCCAGTAGGTCGAAGGAGGCGTGCCCAGTATGCCCTGGCCTTGGCAAAGAGGCAACACATAGCACATGCACTGACACAGTAGGGACCCAGGGAATGACACCTCTCTCCGAATCGCACATACAGTAAAAGGGATGCCGAACATGACACTACCTGTGGTCAACCATGTATAGTGAGTGTACTACGTGCATCTGACATAGGCAGTCCTGCAGCACCACCCTCAATACTGGGACACCCACAAGGTAAGTGACTCACACATGCCAGTTGGGGGGAGCACATACCTAACAACAGTCACAGCCAGCAGGACAGGTGTAGACAAACACAAATAAATGCTGTAGTATGGCCTCTGAATGAGCCCTATGTGTAACCCCTCCCCCAGGCCTACACAGACAGACTACAGCAGGCCAGGCAGTTGGATGTAAGTTGTGAAGTCTAGGAAGTCAGAAACTAATATGTAGGCAATGAAAGCTAAGATCTGTAGTACACTGGTATGCCTCTAGCCAGCATGATAGGTAAGTCCACAGACTGAAATGGTGTACCTGACATACCAGTACAGTCCTAGCAAATGAGTAAACGTGTCAGGTGTGCCCCACCGTCCCACTTACACTTATAGTAATAGTCAGGTGCCCCCCCCACCCCTGTGTAGAAATGTAGAAACAGTCAGGTGCCCCCCCTGCTATGCAAAAATGTAGCAACAGTCAATGCCAAATAACCGATGTATACCCTGCAGACACAGCATGCTACCTGTCGGTGTACAACACAAAGGGCAGCACCGCAATTAAAACAACCTGGACTTGATCCACACATGCAATACAGATGGTCATACTGGGCATGCTCACATACAGACGAATGAAGGCAATGTCAGTCAACAGCATACTGAAAGGTCATACTGGGCATGCTCACAGACTTAAACACATGAAGGTCATGTCTGCAAACACAGATGGACCAGACATATCTGGCGGTTGCAGTTCTTATTGCAGACACATGTCAGTATGCACCACTCCTGCCTTGCACACACAGTGGATGGGAATATAGACATATATGTAAGGACAACACACTATAATAAGCCAAAAGTAAATGGACATAGATGTGTGGAAGAGGGTGACCATGACAAGTAGCCATCTGGGCCTGTCCCACCCAGTACACAGCCAAAGGGCCCCAAACACATGAGTTGCAGGTTTCACTCACTGCAGATACTAGCCACCAGTATCTGTCAGCATGACATACTATATGGTGCATGTGTCAGCTGTGCAACATGACTGTACAAGGAAGTAGTCACCTAGTAGCTGTATACACGTACCTGTGGCATTTCACCCCGTGTGTGCCTGCATGTGCATGACAACCCCTACATGAATGGGTTATGGCCCATGCACACACAGCCCTCCCCATAGCAGTATCATGACAAGCCTGCTGAGGTCATCCAATGTGAAATACACTTCTGGGAGAGCTGTAGCTCAGTAATTTCCATGGCACGTCCAATTACTGTGTACTGTTGTAGTGATAAACTAGTTATTTAGGCTACTCACACTCCATACAAATCATATACTCTCCTTTGGCAAGGCTGCTGATGTCACTCACCTAGATCACAAAGTGTCAAAACTGACATTTAAGATAGATAAGTCAGCTGCTTTTTTTTTTCCAATGGTTTCTATGCAGGTCTATGAAAAGTTATTTTATACATTCCATGCTGGTAAGCTAGAAGACCTAAAGTGGGGAATAAAGTGTCTGTGAATTTAAAATATATTTATTTATCACTTGTTAACTTAATAAGTAGGCTGGTCCTTAGACTGTTTTCAGGCATAACCCTGACCACATTGCAAAAGGAACTACAACAGATAAGCACAGTTTAGAGTAGTCAATCAAATAGTATGTTCTTGGGAGGTGGGAGGTAACAAGTATACTTGGAGGAAACTCATGCAAATGCAGGGAGAATGATTAATTCCACATAGACAAATGACTATAAGGCAGGACCAAACCGTACCCCTTGACCTGTAAAGCTGAAGTTATATCACTTAGCCATCATGTGCTAAAATAACTAAGCTTGAAATATGAATGTAAATGCATAGCCTGGCATTGCATGTTAGAGAAGGAATAAGGGAAATTGAACTGAAATGGAATTGTTGAATTAAGCAAATAAACACCAATAAAAATAACAAAAGGCACCAGGAGAAAAAAACGCTCTTAAAAGATGACAATTTTCATTTATTTAATCCACAAGTTGGAGGGAGAGTGGCCTAATGGTTAAGGTGTTTGCCTTACAAATACAAGGTGCAACGCTTGAGTCTCACAAGGGATAATTGGCTAGGCTTAAAATGTCTCGCAAGGGCAATTAGCTTAGTACTAATTTATCCAGGGAGCAGCTGTGTTCAACAGTGGCACAGAAAAATAATTTTCTTGGGTGGCAAATGTCAGGGTACCTTTTTGACTGGGCTTGTATAGGCCCCAGGGCCAATAGCCTAGTACCTACCTATGAACCTATAAACCTATGAACCTATAGCAATACACCTCTGGGAATATCATAGTCCAATAATCTCTGTAGTGCATCATGTAAACGCGTACTGCTGTAGTGTAATAAAGTAGCAAGGTAGGTGAGCTAACCCCAGACCTGGCGACTATGTGTGTTGGTGTGTGAATCTGTGTGTGTCTGACTGAGTAGAGAGCAATGCTTTTTAGGCCACTTACACTCCATACAATTCATATACTCAACTTTGGCAAGGCTGCTGATGTCACTCACCTGGAAATACAACTCTGGGAAAGTAATAGCCTAGTAATCCCTGTAGTGTGTCCTGTAACTGCATACAGTTGTTGGGTGATAAAATAGTTAGGTAGGTGTTCAAACCCCAGATATGACAACTGTGTTTGTGTGTGAATGTGTGTGTGTCTGACTGAGTAGAAAGCTATCCATTTTTAGGCTACTCACACTCCGTACAACTCATATACTCAACTTTGTCAAGGCTGCTGATGTCACTCACCTAGAAATACACCTCTGGGAAAATCATAACCCAGTAATCTCCATAGCATGTCCTGTAACTGCGTACTGCTGTAGTGTGATGAATTGGTTAGGTAGATGTTCCAACCCCAGACTTGGCAACTGTGTGTGTGTGTTTCTGTCTGTCTTAGACTGAGTAAAGAACAATGCTTTTTATGGTACTCACACTCCTTAGAATTCATATACCCAACTTTGGAAAGGCTGCTAATGTCACCCACCTAGAAATACACCTCTGGGAATGTTGTAGCTCAGTAATCTCTGTAGCACGTCCTGTAACTGCGTGCAGCTGTAGTGTGATCTAGAACCTTGGTAGGATTCCATCTCCACCGCTGGCAGTTCTGGATGTTTTGTGTGTGTTCCAATGTCTCTGTATGAAGGAATGCATTATAGGATATACACTCACGGTACATATCGCATGCCCTACTTTGGCAATCCTGCTGATGTCATTCATTGTGAAATACACCTTTGGGGAAGGAGTTTTCTAGTAAGCCCTGTGGTGTGTCCTATAACAGCTCCATGCTGTATTGTGATACAGACCTTGGTCAGGGGCTCTGTACCGAGACGTCACTTGTGGATGTTTTGTGTATGTCTCACTGTCTGTGTAGGGAGCAATGCATTTTAGGCTAGTCACTCACAGTACAGTTGAAATTGCCTTCTTTGGTAATCCTGCTGATGTCATTCAATGTGAAATACACTTTTGGGGAAGAAGTACTTCAGTAATGTCTGTGGCGTGTACTATAACTTCGTACTGCTGTAGAATAATAAACTAGTTAGGTAGGTGTTCAACTCTCAGACATAACAGGTGTATGTGCGTATTTGTAACTTGTATCCTGTGTAGAGGATGGTGTGAGTGTGGGCAATGTGGAGGGTGTTTTGCTTATTTCTTTTATGGTGGCCCTACTATATACATCACAATGTCAACCATACAGGGATAACAGATGTAAATTAGCTGAGAGGCTGGGGAGCAAAGCCATACCCATACATGTGACATCAAGGCCAGCCACTTGTTTGGCTGTGGGGGGATGCCTATTCGTACAAGACGTAAAGTGTGTGGGGCCTCACAACCCCATTAACTGTGCATGTGGACATATGTGTATTTGTTAATCTGCCATTGTTATCTACAAATGTATGGCTATATATACCTATATAGATTTATACATCTGCTAATATATATATATATATATATATATATATATATATATATATTTAAAACTATGTTCGTATACACCTACATAGGTATATATCTGCGTACACATATGTAACGTGCTGTGTTTATGTAGAAATATAGGTTTAGACACATATATGTGTCGATTTAGGCATATGCATGTATATATGTGCATATATGTTGATATATATGTATATAGTTTTAGAAATTAATATATATATATATATATATATATATATATATATATATATATATATATATATATATATATATATATATATACATATCCAGATATGTTGTATCTGTTTAGATATTAATATAGGTACACACACATACATCTAGATGTTGGTATACATTCTCTGTACTGTTGCATGACTGGACTGGATGATATGTTTCTTCAAACATCAAGTCTCTTTGTATCTGTCATGGCTTAGTGGTCAATCACTTTGTTACTTCTGTGTAGGGTTCTTGGTTTGTGCCTTGTAAGAGGTGTTTGTTTTGTTGCTGGGCAGAACACGGCCCATTGGATACACAGTGATTAAGGCACTTTAAAGCAGTTGTAAGCAGGTTTACATGGGTTTGCATGGAGCTAAGCAATGTCTACACAGGTTAAGTAATTTAGCAGCTAACTGAGTATAAGAAACTGTAACCAAACTTTAGCACTTCTTACCTCTACGCAAACCTGCATACAACTGCTTTAAAGTGCCTTAATCACTCTGTATCAATGGGCCCTTGTTCTGACTAGCAACAAGATAAACAACCTCTGCTAGGTTCAAACCCAGAACCATGCATACCATAGCCCAAGTGATTTACCTCTAAGTCATCTCAGATATACATATCCTTGCTGTATTCACAAACATATCATCCAGCCCAGTCATACAACAGTACAGAGAATGTATTCCAACATGCAGATGTATGCGTGTGTGAAAATATATTTATGTCTAAACAGATACAACATGTGGTGATTTTAGTTATATAATCAGCTTTGGAGGATTCCATGAGGGCTCTCAACATCATTCTGGAGCTGGTAAGGGAGTTGTTTGCATCCTTGGATTATCCTTTTTCCTTCAACAGTGTCTACCATCTGTTGTATACTCTGTTAATGGCAGGAGACCACCAGACTGGCTTGATTATTTGGGAGGTGAGCGTTGTGGTTCTATGTGGGATGTCAGGAATCATGCACAAGTTGCTGTGCTCATACAGTGCCTTAGTGCAGGATTCATCAGTTGAACTGTCAGCTCCTATCTCCATGGGTGTCACAAACATTGTCATTTCTGCCTTGAGTAGCATGCAGTTGGCCTTGGAGAGGTCTTTTACATTTTACGGACAACTGTATATACATTCCTTTCACATGTTCAGTTTGATTAGCCTATGGTGGGATCACTTTGATGGAACCACAGTCCAATGTACTGTTGTGATGGCTAAGTGGTTAATTACTGTGACTATACTGTACAAAGTCTTGGGTTCGTGACTTGCAAAGGCAGGTTATTTTTGTTCTGGCCAGAACAGTGGTTAATGCATACAGACTAATTAGGGCAATTTAGGTTAGTCACACTCAATACAATACAAATGCCCTACTTTGCCAATCCTGCTGATGTCAATCACTGTGAATTACACCTTTGGGAAAAGAGTACTCTAGCAATCTCTGGTGATGTGTACTATAACAGCGTAATGCTGTAGTGTGCTATGGAGCTCTGGTTGGGGTTCTATTCTCACATATGGGAGCTGTAGATGATTTTGTGTCTGTTCCTATGCCTGTGCAGAGAGCAATGCATGCTTGGCTAGTCACACTCGCTACAATTCATTCGTTCTACTTTGGCAGTCCTGCTGATGTCACTCAAATAAACCTTTGGGGGAAAGTACTCCAGTAATTTCTCTGGCGCATTCTGTAATGGCCTACTGCTGTAGTGTAATTATTATCTTAGATAAGGGTTCTAATCCCAGATGCGACAAATATGTGTGTGTCTTAATGTGCTGATGTATGTCATTCATGTCCTGTGTGGAGGTGGTTGTGAGTGTGTAACAACTGGACCCAATGTTGAGTGTGTTTGTAAAGCTTCTTATATGGTGCCCCTAGCATAAATCACAATATCCACCATGCAGAGATAACAGATGTGATATCAGTACATAGTCAATCACGGGTTCAAAACCTGGGACTGGTAGGTGTGTGACACAAACATACTCACCTTTTACTCTCCCAACCCACCCTGACTTATCTTTACCTCTGTCTGCCTCTCTCACTCCCTCTCTGGTGGATGTGGAGACTTACACCTGCTTTGCTTAGGCAGCGGCATGTGTATTGTCATTGATGCTCATGATCAGCTGATGGCCTCCGCACAGATTACAGCCCTTCTCTAGCTGATTGCATGTGGAACAGCTGTGGTAACATTCCCATAGCCAATTGCATGGAAACACACTCCAATATCCAGGAACATCTTGTTGGTGTTGGGCCTTTTCATTCACTGTGAGCAGGAACTAGATATGTTGTTTGGCAAACAGCATCACAGATGGATTTGGGACTTACCTCTGACAACATGCACTGTGGAAACAGGCCAACACACAGGAGGGGGATGTGCTTGTCCTGACTACAGACTGTAAGTGCTGCTATACTGCAGTTGGGGTACTATTGGTTTAACAGGGTGTGTGTGGATATGGCTGTCCTACATGTTTTAATACTTGTCATGTCAGTGATATGTTTATGAGAAATCCCCATCTGTAGGGTCATCTGCAGACTGGGCAGTGTGTGGTGCCTTGTGTTCCTTGTGTTACCCACAGAGCACCTATCTCTCAACTGCAGAAGGTAGTGTGAGGATTGCAGTCAGTAGATGGTGACAGCCGGGAGAGTTACTGATGTCATATCCCTCATAGGGCATATGTTGCATCAAACCCTGTTACGACAGGAAATGTATGAGGTCATCACAGCAACATGTCAATATTGGGCCTGTGTTTGTGCCTCCAGCCACAACCCTGTCAAGCTTTGTACATATGTCATGCAGTAGGGGGTGCATATGTTCTGTACACCATATTCAGTGACAGCATATCTGATAAGTCAGTGAGATATCAGACTGCTATACATGTTATGTATAGTAGGGGTTATATTTGAGGACATAGCCTGGGCATTCTGTGGTTGTGTGTACAGTACTGAGGTATGTGTATGTCTGGTAATTGTCAACAGTGTGTGTGTGTAGTGCATATGTACCTTGGCCTGTGTAGAGACTGTGGTAGATGTCATTGTTCTTGGTCCTGTTCTATCTGATGTTACATGCTGCTCCACTGCATGTCACCCTATCAGCTTACATGTTTGTAGGGGTGAACACACACATGTCCCAAACCACAGACAGCCATCGGACCACACTCTGTAAAGGCCCAGTATATGAAGGGTTGTTGTGTGAGTGGCTCATATGAGGATGGTGTACATCAGATAGTCCATATACTATGATAGTACGCTAGCTTACCATATGTGGCTGTGGCTGTGTTCACATTGGTTGTGGTTATGCACTTTCACACAGGTGTCTGTTACTCTGTGATGCAACATGCCTGTAGAGCCTGCTATCTATGCAGGTACATGTGTATTCCCACATATGAGATGTAGCCCAGTGTTGAGTCAGTCTGCCTGTAGCCTGCACTGTGCTTTGTTACATGCCTAGCAGCTTACTGTATATATCCAGTGAGATGTCATGTCCAGATACTTGCCAGATCTACTGCTGCCTGGCCACCATGACAGTCATGTATGTCAGACAAAGCAGTGCAATGCTGGTCAGATGTATGTCAGTAACTAGTGAATAGTATGTGGCCATGGCACCACTGTACCAGCGGTTATGTGTCAGGACAGACAGGGGTGTATGAATGCATAACCTATTGGGGAAAATATATACCAGTATGTATGTGTTATACCCATCTACATGGCTGGTAGCATCCTCATTGACAGGCCTGGTCCACATGTCTTCGATGTAGGGGTTCTGTGTATACCCCTGGACTGACCCAAGTGTGTCAGACTGTCCACATGTATTGGCCATATACCCAGCCACTGGGGATGCACAAGCCAGTGCATTTCTTTGTGCCGGTCCCAAGCCCAGATAAATGGGGAGGGTTTGGTCAGGAAGGGCATCTGTTATAAAATTTTGCCAAATCCTACATGCAGACAACAGTACAGATATACATACTGGATTGGTCGAGGCCCGGGTTAACAATGACCGTCACCAGTACTGTTGGCCAACAGGGTACTGGCAGAAATTGGGCTACTGTTGGCCAAAGGAGGAGAAGAGGGGGAAGGCATGCCCAAAGGCAGGTAAAGGCTAGGACTGTGATAGTGAGGGTCGGAACTTTGAATGTTGGCAGTATGACTGGTATAGGGTGAGTGCTAGCTAATATGATGGACTGAAGGAAGGTTGGTATATTGTGTGTGCAAGAGACCAAATGGAAGGGGAGCAAGGCTAGGTGTATCGGAAGTGGGTTCAAATTGTTTTATCATGGTGTGGATGGGAGGAGAAAAGGCGTAGGCATTATCCTGAAGGAACAGTATTCTAAGAGTGTTTTGGAGGTGAAAAGAGTGTCAGATAGAGTGATGTTTATGAAACTGGAAATTGATGGTGTAATGATGAATGTTGTTAGTGCATATGCTCCACAGGTTGGGTGTGCGATGGATGAGAAAGAAAAATTTTGGAGTGAGTTGGATGAAGTGGTGATGACTGTACCCAAGCTTGAGAGAATGCTGATTGGAGCATATTTCAATGGGCATGTTGGTGAAGGGAACAGAGGGGATGAGGAAGTGATGGGTAGATATGGTGTTAAGCAAAGGAATGCAGAAGGTCAGGTGGTAGTGGATTTTGCGAAAAGGATAGACATGGCTGTGATGAATACGTATTTTAACAAGGGGGAGAAGCATAGGGTGACATACAAGAGTGGAGGAAGATGCACACAGGTGGATTATATCTTATGTAGAAGGGCCAATCTGAAGGAGATTGGAGACTGTAAAGTGGTGGCAGGGGAAGGTGTAGTTATGCAGCATAGGATGGTGGTTTGTAGGATGACATTGGTGATCAAGAAGAGGAGGATGAGTGTGAGGGCAGCAACAATGATCAAATGGTGGAAATTGAAAAAGGGTAATTGTGATGTGATGTTCAGGGAAGAGTTAAGACAGGCACTGGGTGGCACTGAAGAGTTACCAATTAGCTGGGTAACTACAGCAGAGCTAGTAAGAGAGATGGCTAGAAAAGTGCTTGGTGTGATATCTGGAAAGAGGAAGGAGGACAAGGAGACCTGGTGGTGAAATGAAGAAGTACAGGAGAGTATACAGAAAAAGAGGTTGGCGAAGAAGAAGTGGGATTGTCAGAGAGATGAAGAAAACAGACAAGTGTATAAGGAGATGAGATGCATGGCAAAGAGAGAGGTAGTGAAGGCTAAGGATAAGGCATATGAAGAATTGTATAAAAGGTTGGACACTAAGGAGGGAGAAAAGGACCTGTACCGATTGTCTAGACAAAGGGACCGAGCTAGTAAAGATGTGCAGCAGGTAAGGGTGATAAAGGATAATGAGGGAAATGTACTCACAAGCAAGGAGAGTGTGTTGAGCTGATGGAAAGAGTACTTTGAGGGCTGATGAATGAAGAGAATGAGAGGGAGAGAAGGTTGAATGATGTGCGGATAGTGAATCATGAAGTGCAGTGAATTAGCAAGGAGGAGGATGAAGAACAGAAAGGCTGTTGGTCCAGATGACATACCTGTGGAAGCATGGAGGTGTTTAGGTGAAATGGCAGTAAAGATTTTAACTAGATTGTTTAATGAAATCTTGGAAAGTGGGAGGATGCCTGAGGAATGGAGAAAAAGTGTTTTGGTACTGATTTTTAAGAATAAGGGTGATGTGCAGAGCTGTAGTAACTACAGAACAATTAAAATGATCAGTCACAGCATGAAGTTATGGGAAAGAATAGTGGAAGATAGGTTAAGAAGGGAGGTGATGATTAGTGATCAGCAGTATGGTTTCATGCCAGGAAAGAGCTCTACAGATGCAATGTTTGCTCTGAGAGTGTTGATGGAGACAGTACAGAGAAGTTCAGAAGGAGTTGCATTGTGTCTTTGTGGATATAGAAAAAGCATGTGACAGCGTGCCTAGAGAGTAATTGTGGTATTATGAGGAAGTTGGGAGTGTCAGAGAAGTATGTAAGAGTGGTAAAGGATATGTATGAGGGTAGTATGACAGCGGTGAGGTCTATGGTGGGAGTGATGGATGCGTTTAAGGTGGAGGTGGAATTACATCAAGGATCAGCTCTGAGCCCTTTCTTATTTGCAATGGTGATGGACAGGTTGACAGACGAGATCAGACAGGAGTCCCCGTGGACTATGATGTTTGCAGATGACATTGTGATCTGTAGTGAGGGTAGGGAACAGAATGAGGAGACCCTGCAGAGGTGGAGATATGCTCTAGACAGAAGAGGAATGAAGGTCAGCAGGACTAAGGCAGAATATATGTATGTGAATGAGAGGGAGGATAGAAGAATGGTGAGGATGCAAGGAGTAGAGGTGGCGAAGGTGGATGAGTTTAAATACTTGGGATTAAAAGTTCAGAGTAATGGTGAGTGTGGAAGAGAGGTAAAGAAGAGAGTACAGGCAGGATGGAGTGGGTGGAAAAGAGTGTCAGAAGTGATTTGTGACAGATGAGTACCAGTAAGAGTGAAAGGGAAGGTCTACAAGAGGGTAGTGAAATCAGCTATGTTATATGGGTTGGAGACAGTGGCACTGACAAAAAGGCAGGAGTCAGAGCTTGATGTGGCACAGTATACTAACCTCGAAAAAGGGCATAGCAAAATAAAATTAAAATGGGTGGCGAAAGCCAAACACATTCTGGCTAGGCTTATAAATGCCCTAGGGCAGATAGCCTAGTATGAACCTATGAACCTATGAAGATGTTAAGATTTGCACTGGGTGTGACAAGGATGGACAGGATCAGGAATAAGTATATTAGAGGGTCAGCCCAGGTTGGAAGGTTTGGAGACAAAGCCAGAGAGGCAAGATTACGTTGGTTTGGACATGTGCTGAGGAGGGTTGCAGAGTATATTGGGAAAAAGATGCTAAGGATGAAGCTGCCAGGTAACAGGAAAACAGGAAGGCCTAAGATAAGGTTTATGGATGTGGTGAGAGAGGACATGCAGGTGGTTGGTGTGACAGAGCAAGATGCAGAGGACAGGAAGAAATGGAAACAGTTGATCTGTGGCGAAGAAGAAGAAGAAGATTGCAGCTGTAGTCCACAGGGGCGTTAATGTGCTAGCAGTGGTGCTGTACTATGATGACCGTTGGATGTCTGTAAGTAGCCAGTGGCGCACATGTTAACAGCAGATTTGGCCTACCACACACACCATTTCTGTGAAGACAATCCCTGTTACAGTAGCAATAGTCTACAAATGTACTGAGAGGTTGGGACTATTGGGGCTGAGGTAGGGCTCCACTCCATGTGCAGGACATATGGTGAACATATATGTATAAATAAGTATACATATATCCATATAGATATGTACACATATACATATCTTACTTACTGTATGACAACAGTTTTACACATATGTGCCTGTGTTCCTGCCTCTGTCCTCCACCTACATACCAGGCTTTGCAGATATGACATGCTGTCAGGGGTTGTTATGTAGTGGGCTGTGTGTATGTCATGCTGTCATTCCTGCCATCACTCCACAGCTGTTGTGTCCCCCACACATACTGGGGGGGTTGGAGCTATATATGTGTGGGTTCACCTACACGATACATGTGTGCCCTAATACATTCCAGAGGCCAGTGTATGTTACAGTGGTATATAGTCCAGTATTAGTGAGTGTAAGGGGGGTGCACCATGACTAACCTAGGCTGTTACAGCATGTGTGGGTATCTGGGATAGGCTGCCTTAAGGTATCTGGATGTACTTTACCATACAGTCCACCTTGTCTAAATGCAGGCCTGCTGCCTCCTGCCATACGGGATGTTGTGTTTGTCAGTGTGATTCTGATGGTGTCAGGTATGCCTTGTTATTTTCAAATCTAGGTGCTTAGGATTTCCCTCTCTCTTCCCCCCTTGGATGACCTGGTGTGACTCAGTTTGAACTCTACAGTTCCCTACAAAACGGAGTCTACAGGACTTCAATTGGTCACCATAACAAAATCAGTTTCTCTCAGCATTTAAGCAGAGTAGGTTGCACACAAAAAGCATTTGTTAAGCTTTCACTTACAGTGCTGTGTAATTAAGCAGGTCACCATTTTGGTCAGCCATAGGGCTCTTTTTTTCTACTTGAGTGTTTGCCTCCTTCCCCTGTAATTTAAGTAAACTGACTCTTACATTAAGGACTATAATACTTACCTTATAGCTTTAGGACACCTTAGGAAACCTTATAAACTGCAATAGCCCTGATACGTTCGCCCTCACTATGCTCGGGCTCTCTTCGCTCCCCTCCTTGCCCCTAATTCCCTTCCGCTCCCAGTACCTCTAAATTTATAGTACTATAGCCACTCCCCCACTTTCTAGATCCTATCTGCTTTCATCTGGGAAAATTCCTCCCACCCCCATTCTTCTACCTACATTTTAATAGCACCTATTAGCTTTCATCTGGCATTCTCCCATCCCCCTTCCAGTACCTTTACCTCACCACTCTATCTTCTGGTGTTGCATCACCAGGTAAAACAGTTTCTTAACTCACTATCTGAATCACATATAATGATATACTCCTCTTTATTACCCCTCTTGTTCGCACCATACTAAAAGGCCATACTATCACCCCAGCTGTAAATCCTCCCACCTTCAACCATACTTACAGTACCAGGACCTATCCAACATCTTGTTCAGTCCATCAGCATCTCAACCCCAGCCACATTAGCTCTAGATCCAAACACTACCACAAACTAATAAACAAATTCCTGAAGTTCATCACCAAGTATAAACTTAACCTAATACTTGGTGGTGATATTCACCCCAACCCTGGCCCACCCACTTCAGAGACACATACCCCCTCTACTTGCAATCTAAGTTACACACCTACAATTAATAGGCCAACTAACTCTCTCCTAGCCTGTCATCTCAATATTAGAAGCATTAATAACAAGGTGCATGAATTGCATGCACTTCTGGATGTCCACTCCCCTGAGATTCTCTGTTTATCTGAAACCTGGTTAAAACCTAACACTACAGAAAATGAAGTCTTACCACCTGGGTACAACATACACAGGCTGGATCATGCTTCAAGGAAGGGGAGTGGGGTAGCTGTACTCTATAAATCTGAGTTGAATGTCACCATAGATGTAATACAACCACCTCAGATTAATAACTCAGAGATTCTTGCCACCAAATTGCAACTTAATAAAAATAAATGCATTAATATCATCTGTATGTACATTCCCCCAGGTAACAATATATCTACACTTGAAGATATCCTGCACTGGCTATCATGTCACTACCCCCAAGAAACCCTACTACTTGGAGACTTTAACATAGACTGGGGCACCTGTTCCTCAGAATCCCCAACCACCTATATTAACCTGCATGCATTTACACACATCATATCCACCCCTACCAGGATAGGTAAACCCAACCAAAAAGAAAGCATACTAAACTGGGTACTCATAAATAGTCACCCCCAACTGTCCACCTCTGGTACCCTCCCTGATGGCCTAAGCGATCACCTTCGCACATATGTAATCAAGCACAAAGCCATTAATTCCCAACAACCCTTACTCAGAAAGGTTAGAAACAATAAAAACTTTGACCCTGCCAAATTCCAACAAGAACTAAACTCATGTAATTGGTCTATTCTAAAACACCTCCCCTTAGAGGAAGCAGTAACATACTTTAACAACAAATTCCTTGAGATCCTTGATTTGCATGCACCTGTTCGTTCAAAGAGAACAAAGGCAAAAACTATGCCATGGCTTTCTAAAGAGTCTAAACTCAAAATTACCCTTAGAAACAAAGCATGGGCTTTATGGCGTTCTTCTAAAGACCCCCCAAGATCACATTAAATACAGGCAATCCAGGAACAAAACTAAAAAAAATCCATTTTACAAGACAAAAAACAGTACTACTGTAATTTACAGACAGTAAATCAAAATAACCCTCAGAAGTTTTGGGCAGGTTTAAATAATCTACTACATCCTGGACAAACTTTAACCCCAATCCCTGCTGCTACTATTGATAAAACCCCTGAAGATGTTTCTGACAGTTTTAACCGATTCTCTACTGAGACAATCCAAGCCCTAGCTAGCCAACTACCTCCTAGCTCCCCTGGTCCTGAAAGTAGCACCCCTAGAAACCTACTTGCATTCAGCTTCCAACCAGTCGCCACTTCACTTATCCATACCTTGATCAAAAAATTAAAACCCACTACACTTTCTGCTGATCAACTCCCTGCCGAGTACCTACAAAAATTAGCTGATGCTATTGCTTACCCCGTCTCAATACTAATCAATCGAACCATAGCAGAAGCTAAAATTCCCACCATCTGGAAAATATCCCATGTAATCCCACTTCACAAAGGGGGCAGCTCTACTGAATTCTCCAATTATAGGCCAATAGCTATACTCTCTCCACTTGCAAAGATTATGGAAAAATGTATTCATAGACAACTCATGCACCACCTAATCCAGAATCACCTTAAGGCAGACACTCAGCATGGCTTCCGTCCTCATCACAGCACTACTTCAGTCCTCCTAGCCCTTACCAACACCATAAACCATAATTGCAACAATAATTATATATCCTCAGCCCTCTTCTTGGAATTTTTCCAAGGCATTCGATATGGTTGATCACCAACTTTTAATCCACATCCTGCAAACATTCTGTCTAGATACTAGAGCCCTTCAATGGTTTCAGTCCTACCTGAATGGTCGACAGCAGGCTGTCTTCTGGCAGAACAAACTCTCTAACCTTCTACCTAACACCCTTGGAGTACCACATAGCTCTATACTAGGGCCCTTGCTGTTCTCCATCTTCATTAACGACCTTTATACTGTCATCCCAAAAGTCAGCTGTATCCAATATGCTGATGACTCTACTCTGATTTGCTCGGGACATCTCCAATAGAGTTAGGGTCAGCTACCCAGACCACCTTTAATACAATAGAAAACTGGCTTTCTGAACGTCGTCTGATCCTAAATCCCAAAAAAACTAAAATGCTGTTATTTTCACCAACATGTAGGTCTATTGCTTTCACCTTTACCATAAATTCAAATGATGGCACAATAATCTCCCCTGACCCCTCTACAAAACTATTAGATGTCATCATAGATAATAATCTAAAATTCGACCTACATGTTAACCAAACTATCAAAACCATTAATAAAAAACTAGGGTCACTTTACAAAATAAAAGCCTTCCTAACCCCTCCAGCTAAAATTGCCATAGCTCGCTCTCACCTTCTTTTAACCCTTCTGTATGCATCCCCTCTACTTTCGAATTTAAACAAGACTGTCCTTAACAAACTCTCAATTTGCTACAACCACATTGCCAGGTTTGCCACTGGGCTGCCTTTTAGGGCACATCATTGCATCAATCTAAATCAGCTTGGGTGGCTTGAACAACCCAGCCTAATCCAGTATAACCAACTGATTATGGCCTATAAAATCCTCTATAATCTGGAGAATACTCCTGCACTTAAAAATATTATCACCCCCCTATAACAATACTAGAACGCTTCGATTCTCTAACAAACTACTAATTCAGACTAGCAAAATTAATAACACAGCCGGTGACTCTCTCTTTGCAAACTCTGTAAGTAGATCCTGGAACTCTCTTCCAGCTGATATTACCTTACTTTCCACCTTAGGTCAATTTAAAACTAGACTCAAACAACATTTGTCACTTAACTGGCTATGTCAATCTATCAAGCCTGGCTAATTCTCTCTAGAATGTGTAAAAATCTGTTAACCAGTTTACTGTGTAATTTAATGTAACCCTGATTTACGCTCAGGATTAACCCTAACATGTGGAACTTGTTTAACTTGATTACTTATGTAATCTCTGTAAATAGTCTGTTTGTAATATGTAATGCTGGTATTATGTAATGCTGTATCTGCTTACGCTTGGAGCTTTTCTCAGCGGGCCTCCGCTGAAAATGGACATGCATCCAGTCGGACTATCCCGGTCAACAAGTTAAACTAAAAATAAAATAAATAAATAAAATGTAACAGATACATCCCATTGTGTCAACTGGGGTCTGTCTCCCTAGGAATTGTATACAGAGTGTAGATAGAGGCTGCTGACCTATACGCCTGCATTACTTACTGGTGATTGTCTGGTATGCGGTGGCACAGTCTGTCATTACTAATGTACTACTTGGAGGCCTCGGCCTGGACAGCAACATATGTCAACCTTTTCAGACTACTGTCTTAGTATAACTGTTTCACAGTTGCATTACACTGTTCATATGGATGTCAGTGTCTAAACAGCTATATGACATGGCATATACAACTGTCATAGTGCACAAATAAAGCTTTCACATTCATTTATGCACACCTGTGTGTAGTGTTATACCCTTTGATATCTCTGTGGGTATATGTTGCAGGCTATGATTGTCATTCGTATGGGTGGCTCATACAATTTCCAGTTGGTAAGGTGGTGACTATAGGAATACTGGCTGCTCCATATTGTGTGCATGTACTACATATATATATTACTGTACAAATCTCTGTGTGTACACACATATATATATATATATATATATATATATATATATATATATATATATATATATATATATATAGATATATAGATATATATATATATACACACACCTGTATCTGCATATATGTGTCTGTGTATATGTATCCTAGGGATGGCCATGTCGTGTGTGGTCCTGGTTATGGGATCTGCAACACTTGGTACTGTATTACAGGGGGGGTTGTGCTTGGCTGGGGGGTATACCTATACGTACCAGACGTATATTCTGTGGGGCCTCTCAACCCCATTAACGTTGCATGAGGACATATATGTTTTGTTATTTCCCCATTATCTACAGATGTATGTCCATATATACCTATGTATGTATATCTATCTATATATATATATATATATATATATATATATATATATATATATATATATATATCTGCTGACATAATTATATAACCTGCCGTATATTTTTAGACATGTAGATGTGGACATATATATCTATAGATGTAGGCATTTGCATGTTTATATGTTCATAAATATTTATATGTGTCTATATATATATATATATATATATATATATATATATATATATAAAGATATACATATATCAATATGTTGTAACCATTTAGACATACATCTACATGTTGGAATACATTCTCTGTACTGTTGAATGACTGGGCTGGATGATATGTTTGTGAATACAGCAAGGATATGTATATCTGAGATTCCTTAGTGGTAAATAACTCTGGCTATGGTGTGCGGGCTCATGGGTTTGATCCTAGCAGAGGCTGCTTATTTTGTTGCTAGGCAGAACAAGGGCCATTGGATACAGTAAGATTAAGGCAATTTTGAGCAGTTGTAAGCGGGTTTGCACGATGGTAAGCACTGCCAAACTCCGCTTAAGTTTTCTTATTGTCATTTGACTTCAGATTTCTCAACCTGTGTAGGCATAGTTTACCCTTGTGCAAACCCACGCAAACCCACTTACCGCTGCTTAACAGTGTTTACTGCCACTCACCCCCACGCTAATTCCTTTAAAAGAAAAGAAAAAAGGGTTGATAGGAAAGTGGTGAAAAATGGGGCACAAAGAGGGAAAGACAGTAGGGAAAATAGCTAGGCATGTGCAGGAAGAGTATAGGAAAGGTCCATAGCTGCCTATTTCTTCTACAGCAACAGCTGTGCATATACACTATATTTGCAGGTACATTTGGACCCTCAAACCCCTGAAGAGGGGTGAGGACAACATATATTCATTGTGATGCCAATTAGACCAGATTGCATGTGTCCAGTGGACACGTGTGCAAAATGGACACCTATGTATGGGGCGAGATTTTTTTGTGGGAACCGATTGTCCTTTTTTATTTTTTTTTCAAGTGAGAGTGGGATGTTGGGGATGGGCAGTAGGTATATTTGGGGAGGGAGGTTGGGTAGGTTAACAGACAAGACACACAAGATGCATACAGGGCCGGTATATGACACATGTTGGGGGTAAACACCTTGGACAGGGAGGGGTGTTTGGAAGTCACAAGCCCATGAGCCCCCAACTGGAAATAGTGGGACTGAAGTCCCCACCCATGGGCAGTCATCACTGCACCTTCACTGCCACGAAGGTGGCTGTGCTGGGGGCTGTGTAGGAGGGGCAGGCTCACCCTCTAATAGCGCCACTCAGCCCTCAAGCTGGCATAGCCTCTCTCGATACTCCAGATCGAGCTCCCTATGCACCACGGCCCAGACCTGTTGACGCGTGACAGGTTCCCCTCTGCCCCAACTCCAGGGGGGCAAGCCCCATCCTCTGCAGTGGTTCCTCCCAAAGGTGGTGCAGGGCCCACAGAGGAGGAGGTCCCAGGCTGGGTCCCAGATGTGCTGGTGCCCAGTGCCATGGCCAGCTGAGGTGGGACAGGTGGGTCCACTGGGACCGGCCTACACATACGAGCTGTGTTGTCGCAGGTTTATGGCAGATATGGGTTAGTAACAGTCAACAGCATTCAGGATTAGTTATAACAGCATGCATAGGTATTCCCATTAACTCGACACATTAGATTTAACACAGTTGCAGAGCAAGCAGAACACATGCATATATGGAACAACAGTGGCCATTATAGGAGCATGCAGATTTCATTGATGGCAACAGGCCACCAATATGGGTGTATGTTAACATGGCACTTGCATAGAAACAAATGTGAATATTTATTAAACATTAGGACATATGTCCCAAAAACGTTTGGAGTGTACACATACCGGTTGAGGAGTGTCATTGGGTTATTATGCACATATGGTAGGGGTGAGAGAGAGGATTCAATTAACAACTAATATATCCTTGTAGTTTTCATAACATTCTTAGTCACTGCAGTGATCTTTCCCTTACAGGTATTATTACACTACACAATGGCCTTATATTGTACACTGGTATGTTTATAGCTTATTATATACATGACCTGTGTCTTATATACATGCGTGACAGGCTGCAGGTCTTAATGCCACATATGTTGAGAATTGCTGTCATACACTTTGGTTGAGGTGCTAGAATGACAGGTTTGTTTTCATATACATTCTCTATATACATGTTTGACTATCAGTTATATGTCATTGACAGCTGCCTACATTTCTTGCTTTATCATACTGAAATTTCAGGGGAACAGTGTACCAAGCTGGTGATATGGGCCGTTTATTTGGACATGCTGGACAGATTGTAACATTTGTGGGGTATAAATATGCATACATCTTACAATTTGAACATTCAAGCAAATTCTGTACAGTTGGGTGTAATTATGCATACAGCTTTCTATCTGAACATTATATCACAGTCTGTACAGTTGTGGCGTATGATTATGCATACAACTTAGTAGCACTCCCAGGAGTCAAACCCCTGCTGTGTGTGACAAAAAATTGTTGCTAACATCACAGTACACTGTTCTATCAGGGAATTTATGTACAGCTTTCGACTGTTTTCTAAGTCTCCCTAACTTGTACGATATGACTGACCTCTTGGCACTTCCAACATTGTTATGCAGAACTTCATACCCATTTTATCTGCATACCACGGTGTGGATGAAACTGCTTCAGATACAACAGTACTATTTATAGTATGGAACAGATCGCAAACATATGAGAGAAGAGTAAACGGACACACTCCAGGGTTTATACCTTTATTCACAGACTATTAACACATTTATTTCTGCTGGTACAACACTTTCTAAGGCTCTTATATTCTTTGTTATGACAGTACATGCAGACTGATTACTAACTTGCCTCACGACGCAGCCTTTGCAGCCTAGCATCAAGGGCTTGCCGGTTCACAGCCCGCTCATCTGCAGCTGTCAGGGAAATGCATTGATATTTAGCCATACCTATCCAGAGTATACACAAGCTAGGCAATTATTTACTACTTAGTAAAATGTGTACTTACTCAGTAGTGGGGCATTGGCCATCTGCCGACACTCCTGGATCCACTGTTCCAGGACATCCCCCCTCCACTGCTTCAGGTCAGCATGGTGGTGCCTGACCTGCTCACCAGTTCGGGGGATACCTGTGGCACTGGTGAGGTCACGGGCGAGACTGTCCCAGGCCTCCATTTTGTACTGAGCACCCTGGTACTGGCCCTGCAGTAGTCTCTGATCATGGTATTTTACCAGGAGCCATACCATGAATTTTAACTCTTGGATGCCCCAGCGCTGTGCTCTGAATCGAGTGCCTTCACCCACACCAGCCATTCTGCCTGCAATAGGAAACTACAACCAGTTATGAGATGTATTCCCACCTGTGGGGTTTAAATATGGCCATTTTCCTGCACTTTGCCGTGATTGGCCAGTTTTGAAAAGGGTAAGCTATGGGCACACCTGCTTACATAAAGTTGGCATTGTTTAAAAAGGTATACCACTAGGCAGATTGAATTCGCTCCCCTACACATTGCTTACACTTACTAACATGAGCTGTGCAGCGGTTAGCATTGCTTCATAGTTGATTATTACTATATTTGCCATTTGGCAATGATTTATCTTTCATTAGAGGTTATATATGTGTCTGGTATCCGTGATTCATGTGTACATACACTGTATGGGGTCCTGGGAACTTCAATACTTTATTACAATAACACCTCAAATCTATGTTTGCTGCAGTACACCAGTTCACATATTTATGTTCTGTGGCAGGTTATCCAACATCACACTGTACATAGATTGAGTTCACATGTTTGGTTTGATTTTCCTGTGGTGAGGATTAGTTTGCTGATACCTCATGCATATCTATTGCTATGATGACTTAGTGGTTACCTACTGTGACTATAGTGTACAGGGTCCTAAGTTTGAGCCTTGCAGAGGCAGTTTAATTTCTTGCTGGGCAGAACATGGGCTGTTGAATCCAGAGTGATTAAGGCACTTTAAAGCAGTTGTAAGCAGGTTTACGCAAAGGTAAGCACTGCTAACCTCCAGTTACAGTTTCTTACACTCAGTTAGCTTCTACTTTGCTTAATCTGTGTAGGCAATGCACTTAAATACACTTACTAGTGCTTATATATGCTTACTACTGCTTATTTGTGCTTAAACCTGCTTACTAGTGCCTTATTTATTATGACACTGACACTTCTCATGTCCATTTCATGCAGTACTCTAGTTCACAATTAAATGTTATTATGTAGGTTATACAGCCAAACGATGTAAAATTATGTTCATATACAGATTTCACATGGAAAATGATATGTGCTGCAGGGGGACTCGAACTGGGAATGCCTGTTCATTAGGCAGATGCTCTAACCACTACACTATTGCTGTGCTGCTTCATTTGCATATATATGCCTTGTTATCCTCTTCAGCCTTTTCAGCTGCTTTAACCGTAGCTAAGCGATGGGCACAACCACGCACCTATGGTTAGCTGTACTCAGGGTTTTAAAAATAAATAAATAAAAGGGTCTCTTCATTTTATTTAAATGTACTGTTGCAGTTGAACACATGGGGACTGTTGCTGGGGATATGCGGACACCTATGAACAGTCTTGCTCATTTATTTGCACTTTCTTCTGTTCTACTTTGCAGGGGCTTGTTTATTCTGAGCGCTCTGCTCTCAGACATGCCCCCTGCACTCGTCCACTCTCCGTGTAGGATTTGGAGCTCAGGCAGTGCGCCTTCATTAATATGCATGGCTCGCTGCCGTCCTCCTCTTAAACTGCCACTTCTGTGCAGGACTAGATTAGTCCTGCATGGATGTTTAGCAAATCCGGGGGTATGTCTATTCTGTTCATAAAAACAAGTTTGACTTTCATTTCACTGGATGCCTTATTTTTCTTGCTTGGAGAATGTTTTCCTGTGGTAAAAATAATCTTCAAAGACTACATTATAAAATTTGTTTAAAATATTGCAGTGGCATCTAGTTTGGGGGGGGGGGGTCAGTGCCAGCCATTCCTATTTGAACTCATATCTTCATTTGAGGTTTATGTTTCATCCATTATATCCCTTTGTGCAAAGCAGGTATTATGCAGTTACATTTTCCAGTATTTTGCAAAAAAAAAAAAAAATATATATATATATATATATATATATATATATATATATATATATATATATATACACACATATATATATATATATCAATCATACATTCCCATTGTATTCTCAGTTGAACTGTAATTAATATATGTGAAATTGTTTGTAGCTTCCAGGGAAACTAAATAGCAGATTACTTTGTTACAGTTTACTTATCAGGTTCATATATCTGGTATTGCATTGTAAATGTTATCCATAACGTGTACCTAACTATAGATGCAACTTTTCACCCCATTATATATGACCAAAATCTGCTCTGGGTTACAATGTATGTAGCTTGACATATCGTAGACTCTGCCTTAATTCTGGCAAAGCAGCAATTAAATGTTCTAAAAATAGAGATAGCTCAATATTCTTAAAAAAAGAAACATTGGCTTTCAATGCACCAGAAATTAATTTAAACATGTTATTCTGATTTATAAATGTACACAGCTAGGGTTCTGTCTGCATGCTGAATTTCTAATTTGATTATTATTATACAAAGAAGCTTCATTCATTTCTTGTGGTCTTTTGACAGTTTGCAAGGTTATTCTAAAGTCAAAGAAGTGTAGCTTACTCTAAAGGTGTAATACTGCTGTGGTTAAGTAGAAAACATTGTATCTTTACCTTGCATAACCCAAAATATTTTCATAATCAGAGATAATGAATAATCCTATTCTATGATTATTTTATAAGTAGTATCCAGGTTTCATAAGGGAAATTACTAACAGCTTGTTTTCACTGAAAAGCTGTAGGTAGACCTGACATGTTCACTACAGGTGTCTCCAAATAAAGCAGAAAAATCTTTCCTAATGAATTTACACAATTTCTCAGAGAGTGCACAGTATTCAATCTGTGTAATCTGCTTCTTCCCCTGCAAACCCTAGTTGTACAAAATTCTGTTCCCTGCCTACCTCCTCCTTTCCCCTTCTCTGTGGCATATAGCTATCTGGCAGTGATTGACGCAGCATGACAGCAAAATACAGACTCTTTCTTACTGCTCCATTTAAAGGCTTCCTCTTTAAATTACAGTAACACTGCTTAGGCTGCTGTGTAGCTATTAAGGCAAACTTATTATAGGTTCATGGATTCATAGATAATTACTGGACTATTTGTCTATGAGGATCACTGCAAGCATAGCATTATACTCCCAAGGTAGATTTTTAGCCCTTCTATTTTGTGTATGAATAACCCAAAGTGGGTAGAACAAGGGTATGTTGGGACATTGCTAGTTACCCCTTTCCATAAAGGATATGGGTGGTAATTCATGGGCAAATGTGTTGTATGAACCAAGTATCGACAGAAAGAATACTGACAATTTCACAGAGGTAAACAACCACCCTTGCGTCCACTCGTAAGCGAAAAAGAGATCTATGCCAAATGTCCAAAATTAGCCACTAAATGACAACTAAAAATAGGTAACTTTATTACCAGATACATCAAAAATGAATCCAAGACTCACGGAATTTCTCCAGTGTCCCATTTAATTGAACATTTATACTAAAGTTTCAACTCCGCCCACTAATAATGCTTGATTAATAAGCACAGGGAAGCCTCTCCCATGCTTATTAATTAAGCATTATTACTGGGTGGAGTTGAAATTTTAGTATAAATGTTGAATTAAATGGGGCAATTTGAACTAAGAAGTCCCGTGATTCCAAGGGAAGAAAGCGATTAGTTTAGTAAATCTGTACAGTTGAGAGGTACTTCAGTTGGATTCATTTTGTATGTATCTGGCAATAAAGTTACCTACTTTTTAGTTGATGGTTTGTGGCTCATTTTGGATATTTGGCATAGATGTCTTTTTCGCTTTTGAGTGGAAGTGATATAAGTGTGGTTGTTAACCTTCGTGGAAGTTTGAAACTACAGTTTCCTTTCCAGTCATACAAATTTCTTTTGAATAGAGTAAGAGAAGTACTTTGCTTAATTACCCAGATCAGTTGATGCCCCACCGTTCTGCAATTGTTGCTGTCCTCCAATCATCTGGCATGAAGCCTGTTTGCAGGTTGATATTGAATAGCATCTGTAGGGGGTATGATAAGTCCTACTTCAGGTTGACTAGTAGGTAAACAGAATTGTTATTCAGCCACATGGAAGTTCTGTTTTTGGCTTTTGATATTGCCTTGAAGACTTGTTCTTGGGTGATTTGAGGGGGAGGTATAGATGTGAATATGTGCTCTAGGAGTATAGGAGGGGAGAGAAGGTTGAAGTTTGAGATATATTTGCCTGTTTGTAGAGTGGCTATATTCTCTGGATCCAAATATGTGATATAATTCACTATTAGTTCTGCACAGTGCTGTGCATTGTTTCTGAGATTTCTGACAGTTAAAGAAAAATATGTGGTTATCCTTTGTTTTTGTGGCTGTTTCTTATCTTGTAGCTGCCTTTGGTTGATTTCATCAGGGTTTAGACTCTCCTGTTCTGTTTAGCAGACCATTTTAGCATCTACTGATTTTTGTGTGCATTTTTTAAGAGTCTCTTATTTAGTTTAGCAAGACTATTTTTAGCATCTTGAGTTCACATTTATTTTTGCACGCAATTTTTTTATACAGCTTATTATGTGGTTCCGCCATAGAGGCTTCTTCTTAAATTTGGCATTGTATCTGTGTAGCTTTTTCAGTCTTACATATCATTATGTGGTAAAGATTTTATGTGACTAGTGAGGTCATCCTGTTGGAAGAGGATTTTAAATTTAGTTAAGTCATCACAGTGAATGTGATTAATTTGTAGTCTGATCTGACCAGGAAGAAAGTGACTGCTGGTGGGGAGTAATCTGGCTCATATTAGTAAGGAACAAGTTAATTATTTTATTGTTTTTTGTTGGGGTGTGGGCTAGTTGATCCAGAAAGTTTGTATTGATGAATTCTCTAAATTTCCGGGCATACATGTTTGATGTTGTAGAAGTCTCCAAGTTAATGGAGGTATAGTTGAAGTCTCCTATAAAAATGGTGTTTGGCTTCATGCATATGGAGTCCATACTGGTCATGTAGGAGGTGTGGGCTGAGGGGGAACAGAGATGGGGGCTCTAGTTACTTATGATATAATAAGAGATTTTGTTAATAGTAAGTTGGACATGGAGGAGTTCCAAGCCATTTTCTTCCCTAGCAAGTCTAGAGGTAAAATGTATTCTTAAGAATATGGATACACAGCCACCGTTTGTGCCTTCATCTAATGAGGTAGGCCTGAATGTATGGTAGGCATTAAAACCCTGCACTGAGGGACTGCTCTCATTGGCCATGAACCAGGTCTCCATGATGATGCATAAATCCATGCTTTTTAGGGTAAGGAATGCTTACAAGGAGTGGAGAATTTGTTAAGGCTCCTAGCTTGAGCAGCACTACCTTTATTTTAATCAGATTCTGTTTTGTTGTGATGGAAGCTTTAGGAGATGGGCATAGCCTAAAGAGCACTATGGGGTTAGACAGGGACTCAGCCAGTATTCAAGCTGCAGACCACCCTTGGCAAACCAGATAGGAGTGCCTACCATTTCCACCTGGGCTGATATATATTGTACCCCTTTTGAATGACACTAGAAGGTAAGCCACTTGATGACGCCAATAATCTTTTGTTCATATTGAAGCATTGTTCTTGGTGATGATAGAATGCTGCTCAAGGCTAGGTTTGTACATGCATTAGAAACTTGTTTTAACTGTTCTAGCATGTCACTCTTCATATAATGCAGATAGTTGAATCCCAGGTCATTTACAACCACGTGCACTATGACTGTGTTATGTTAGTACTTGTGGTATAAGGAAATGAGTGCATGCATGATGTGTAATATCCTGGCACCTGATAGGCAACTGACTGAGCTCTTGTCTGCCTTAACCTATGGATCAGCAGTAAGTATGCCACATGACACCCACAACAGAAAGTGATTGGTTCTAGACCCAGTGACTGGGCTATAAGCCTGAGACAGTCCTTGTCCTTTACAGTGGCCAAAAAATTTGGTGACTTGAAAGTGATGGTATGGAGAGTCAAGGTCCACCTAGAATGTTTGAGTTGCAGTGATTTTGATGTTATAACTACTTTAAAGGGGCATAGTTAGTGATTAGAATAAACTCTTTATCAAATAGATAATATTTCAGGGAGACGAAGGTTCATTTTATCTCAAGGCATTTTCTCTCACTCTTGATACCCAAGTAATGTTTCCTAGTATTGCTAAGTTTTTTCTTTATACAAAATGTCTACCTTTTTTCTTTTTCTTCTTCTTTCGGCTGCTGCTGTTAGGGGTTGCCACAGCAGATCATCTGTTTCCATTTCTTCCCATCCTCTACATCTTGCTCTGTCACACCAACCACCAGCATGTCCTCTCTCACCACATCCATAAACCTTATCTTAGGCCTTCCTCTTTTCCTCTTACCTAGCAGCTCCATCCTTAGCATCCTTCTTCCAGTATACTCAGTGTCCCTCCTCAGCACATGTCCAAACCAATGCAAATGTGACTCTCTGGCTTTGTCTCCAAATCATCCAAACTGAGCTGACCCTCTAATATACTCATTTTTGTCCATCCTCATCACAACCATTGCAAATCTTAACCTCTTTAACTCTGCCATCTCCAGCTCTGACTCCGGTCTTTTTGTCAGTGCCACTGTCTCCAACCCATATAAAATAGTTGGTGTCATTACCATCTTGTTGACCTTCCATTTTTCTCCTAATGGTACCTGTCTGTCACAAATCACTCCTGATACTCTTCACCATCCACTCCACCCTGCCTGCACTCTCTTCTTGACCTCTCTTCCACTCTCACCATTACTCTAAACTCTGCTCCCTGCAACCTCACAATTCCTCTGTCCTCTTTCTCATTCACACACATATATTCTGTTTTAGTCCTGCTGACCTTCATTCATCTCCTCTCTAGAGCATATCTCCACCTGTCCAGGTTCTCCTCATCCTGTTCCCTGGTCTCACTACAAATCGCAATATCATCCCCAAACATCATAGACCACAGGGATTCCAGTCTGATCTTGTCTGTCAACTTGCCCATCACCACTGCAAATAAGAAAGGGCTCAGAGCTGATCCTTGATGTAATCCCATCTCCACCTTGAATGCATCTGTCACTCCTACCCCAAACTTCACCACTGTCACATTGCCCTCGTACATATCCTGTACCACTCTTACATACTTCTTTGCACGTCCTCGTACAATACAACAACTATTCTCTAGGCACCCTGTCATATGCTTTCTCTAAGTCCACAAAGGCACAATGTAACTCCTTCTCTGTTCTTCTCGATCAACAACCTCAGAGCAAACATCACATCTGTAGTGCTCTTTCCTGACATGAAAGCATACTGCTGCTCACTAATCGTCACTCCCTTCTTAACCTAGCTTCTGCTACTATTTACCATAACTTCATGCTGTGGCTGATCAATTTTATCCCTCTGTAGTTACTACAGCTCTGCACATCACCCTTATTCTTATAAATTGGTACCAATACACTTCTTCCCCACTTCTTAGGCATCCTCTCACTTTCGAAGATTTCGTTAAACATTCTGGTTAAAAACACCACTGCCATCTCTCCTAAACACCTCCATGCTTCCATAGGTATGTCATCTGGATCAACAGGCTTTCCATTCTTCGTCTTCTTCATAGCTGTCCTTGGTAGTCCATTGTACATCCTGATTCACTATCCCCACATCATCCAACCTTCTCGCTCTCATTCTCTTCATTTATCAGCCCCTCAAAGTACACATTCCATCTGAAGACCTACAAAACAGCGACACTGCAAAGATATTGCAAACCACTGTAACACCACTGATTTCAGTAAGTCAGTCTTTTAATAGCACAAATTGCTTTTAAAACAACAGACAGAAAAAAACAAATAAACGCTTAACTTTATCACCGCTCTTTCGTCACAGCTTTTGGAACTTCCTCAGACAACATACACTTCCAATTGAACAATGCATTTATATACCCCTTCAATAACATCATCAGCACCCAAATGGATGACAGCTGTTACTAATTACAAAAAACGTTTGCCTTCAAACATTCTAAAATAAAATACCTAATGTCATTATATTCCAATAACTTCGTAACCCATACACAAATGCATAAAATAATAAAAAATATTGAAAATAATGAATGAAATAATGAAATAATAATAATAATACTAATGATACATCACATGATTTTCAAAAGGAGTGCCCCTGTAGGTACCCTAATAAATATGTGCAAATATAAAAAAAGCTTAATGCAAAGTTTTAGTATTATAAGCCAAATATAATTTTTTCTTCCTGCCCTCTAGTGGCCAGTATTCCATAATAAATTAAAGCGCTACCCTATGGATTAAGATACATTTCTTCAAATAACATTTAAACAATAAAATCACCTTATAAAAATCTTTTAAAACCTTTTAAAGCAGTTGTAACCTACTCTATAAAACTTTATGACATATTCTTTACGCAAAGAAAGTTATGTGTACAATAATAAAATATTTGATGAAATAAAATATTAAAAAAAAAAACATAATCCTAAAGACTAAACTGTCCATAAAATCATTTTAGTGGTGAAAGTACAATCTAGCTGCTCTCAACTTTAATGCTGTGGTTATGGAAATATTTTCATTTAACCCAGGGAACTCATTAGCTTGCAGAATTAATTGCCAATACATTTCCCTGTATTCTGTTTTTTATGTCTGTTGTTTTAAAAGCGTTTGTGCTATTAAATGACTGACTTACTTAAATCGGTGGTGTTATAGTGGTCTGCAATATCTTCACAGTGTTGCTGTTTTGTGGTTATTTGGAGCTGTGTCATATGCTACTGGGACTGGGGTTCATTGGCATAACTCTTTCCCTCTGCTCAAAACAGTCTCCTCAATTGTCAGTACATTTCCCTCATTACCCTTTATCACCCTAACCTGCTATACATTTTTTCTGTTTATGTAAAACATAGTGTGCTTATCTCCATCTGTAACCTGAGACAAGTCTACACTACTATCCTTACCTCAGAGTCATTTGTGTGGATGAAGAATAACTGAGAAAAATAGGCATTATAAGTATGGGTTCTGAACACTGCATATATTTCATTTGTGTAAAGATTTTTTCTGCTTCAACTGTCCACTTAAATTTCAAGGGAGACAGCCTTAGTTTTGGTCAGGTCAGTGAGAGGGAAAGCACTAGTAGCAAAATTAGGAATACATTTATGACAATAACTATCTGGTCTAAAAAAGCCTTAAGCCTTAACCTGTTTATTTGTGGTTGACATGTGCCAGCATCCTATTGCTTCAATGTCTTTCTTAGCCTGTTGTTTCACTATTGCATTGCCTATTACGTAGCACAGTTAGCAAGTTTTTGTCATGCCTAGCCATGCTGATTACTCAGATTGACATTAGGATTGTAAGATGGATTGAATTTTAGGCAGATGGCTTTCCCAGTCCTTTGAAAATATTGCCACATTGTCCAGGTAGTTTGCTGCATATCTATCATGGGGCCTATAAATTTTGTCCACCAGCCTCTATAATACTGCATGCAGAGCACTGTTTGTGTCTTTCGGCTTTTTCCCGGTTAGGGGTCGCCACAGCAGAACTTCGGTCCGCTAATGATTGGTAGAAGATTTTTACGTGCCGAGTTACCAGCTTTGACACACAACCTTCAACGAAGGTACACCCCTTCACGCATGTCTCCACACAGAAGACGCTTTAGCTGAGAATCAAATGGACAACGTCTTGCTGTGAATGAAAAAATTACCTTAAAACTGAATTAGTGAAATAATTGTCTTACCTCAAAGCTTACTTCACTTTTTATTTGTTCTGCAGGTCCAAAAGGGCCTTTTCACTTTGCAAGTAACTAATTTTCAGCAATGGGTATTAATACAAGTACTTTATTTCCTAGCTTAGATTCTACTTGTTGCACATTTCCTCTTTTAACTCCCATGATCTATTTGTTCATTCATTGTAGGCATTATAATTCGGAACCTATTCTACAAGTCTGAGAATTGCTGTGTCACACTTTTATAGGGGGTATTTTTTCTTCACAACAAGCTAAGGAAGGACACATGATCTGCAAGGCTGCCTTCTGCATGGGAACCAACTCAGTAGGCCAAACTAAAACAGTTCTAGCACTAGTGCACACAAAACCAAAGAATTGCTGTGGGGTCGATGCCAATAATTTATTGCTGAAGCATGAAAAGATGGACTAGTAAACTGGTTTCAAATTTTATTTATTTATTTATTTTATTTTACATTTGTTTACCAGGAAAGTCCAACTGGACACGGGTCTATTTTCAGTGGAGGCCCGGGGAGTAAAGCTCCAGACAATACATAAAACAAACAGGTGAGATATACAAACACATAGTCTATGGTAATCAAGTTATAACATTGTAAATGTGAAACTTACACATAGCAGTAAGATGAGAAACGTTGGATTGTAGTTTTGTATAGTACGCAGTAAAAATAATATACATTCTTTACATTAATGTCAATGAGACAACTATATAATCACATTTACAAGAGTCATCACTCATCATGGCATTATACATTGGAAATATCTTATGCTACACTCATATAGCTTGAGTTGTTATTAGCTAGGAGGATGTTAATAGGTAGGAGGGGTAAGGCAATGTAATAACTGAGATGTTGTGGCTAGCTGAGTTGTTACTAGTAGTATGGGTGAACCAGCATAACTGAGTTCTGAGCACTGAGAGGTGGAAATATGAAACATAGTTGAGTAGTTAACATAATGTTTGGGGGGCAAAGTAAGTCAAGATTTTGGATTAGTACAAGGCAAGTAGAAACAAGATTAGTGGGTCATACAAGAATCCAGATGGGTTAGTTCTGTTGGTAAATAAGAAAATAATAAGGCATATTGGGTTGAGGTAGTGAAAAGAATTGTTAATTAAGTGATTATCCTGGGGAGTCACAGGAGCATAACCAGATATTCATAGAGTGTCTTTTGAGGTGCGTTTTAAATTTTGTGGTGGAGCTAATGTAGGTCAGGTGGTTAGGTAGTGTATTCCAGGCCTTGGAAATAGAGTAGTTGAAGAGAGATTTCCATGCGTCATTATTATTTTTGATGACTTCCAGGCGGTTTGGGGTACTAGATCTTAAGGTTCTTGTTGTAGAATATGATTTAATTAGATTCCGGAGTGCTGGAATCTTGGCTAGATAGTAGTACAGTTTGTGGGCCAATGTCAATTGATTGCGTTTCAGAAGTTGAGGCAGCTCTAGCCAGTATAGTTGTTTGAGAGCTACACAATGATGGGTCCTATATAGGGATTCAGTAGCAAATCTCACAATCTTGTTATAACAAGATTCTAATTTGTTCAGATCAGTTTTGCGGATGTTAGTTAGTATTGGGGGTGCATAGAGGAGGGTAGACAGCAGGTGTGTCCTGACTATAGTGGTTTTAGTGTGCTTAGTGAGAAATTGCTTGTTCTGATAGAGGGGTCCAAGTTTTTTGTGAACTTTCTTGATAGTTTGGGCTATATGAATTCCAAATCTAAGGTTGATGTCTATTTGTACACCTAACAGTTTGGTGTGGGCACTAGGAGTGATGATGATTTTGTTATTGGACATAATGAAAAATTTCTTCCCCTGTTCCAAAAAGTAAATTACCTGTTTTCTGTTTCCAGGTTTCTTTGCTATATCTAGCAATTCTTATGAATAGCTGATATACAACATTACAAATGGCATGCATCCAGATGAGGATTTGATTATAGGTTCATAGGCGAGTAGTAGGCTAATGGCCCTAGAGCCTTTACAAGCCTAGCCCATAGGATTGCCCAGGCATCGTGCCGCCAGTCATTAGTTTCTAGTGCCTCTAGCTAGCAGAGCCAGTGAAGTGATCCCCGTGGTAAATTTCCTATTTCCCATCCACTCATCAAGAATTTCTCATGAAGAGGGCTAGTGATGTGCTTTGCTTGACGTGTAATGGAAGTCTATTCCAGAGTATGGGCAGTCTCTGGGTTAAGAACCTATCCCTCCAGTATATTCTGTTGATTGAGGGAATAAGGTTGAGGTCTCTGGAGCATGTGGTGTGGAGGGATTGGGATTTCTTTAGATGTAGCATACCTAACAGAGCTGGGTCAGACATGGCTTTGTAAGTCAAGCATAGCTCACCTCTAAGTAGGCGATATGAGACAGAGAATAACTGGAGTTTTTTTAGGCTTTCCATACAGGATATGTGTTTATGGCTCAGTATCCTCTTTGTGAGGTACTTTTGTGGTCTCTCCAGTTGTTGTAAGGGGTCTGGTGAGGCACATGCCAAATGGGGCATTGTACTCAATGATTGGTCTTATGAGGGAGGAGTAGAGGGAGACGATGACCTCCTTCTTCCAGGATCTGAAACCTTTAGTAATGAGATGTGCCACATAGAAGGACTTTCTGACCACAGTGGCTATGGTGTGGTTAATGGAGAGGTTGCTATCAAGCTGTGTTCCCAGATCTCATATGATGCATTCAGTGTTCAGTGGACTGCCATCGATGGGGTAATTCATGGGCATGAGTTTTTTCTAAAGGGGATGATGACGCATTTTTTGGCATTGAGTTTAAGGTCATGGTTTTGGCACCGATCGTTGGTTTCGGTGAGGCCTTTTTGAAGGTCACACAGACAAATCATTCAGTAAAATGTGCAAGAAAAACCCAGCCAAGCTAGAGTTTTCAATGCATAATGCCTTAAACCTCCTGTAGTAGAGGCCCATAGGATATACACAAATGGTCCTTTAAGGATATCAAGTGCTTGAGCAGCACAGTTTCTTACTGCCCATAACTCTTTATTTTTTAAGTCTTTATGGATACATTCAAGCCAATAAAGACACATTTCACTAGATGCGGACATGCATGTTCTGGTCTTTTACACTAGACTCCCGCTTATCTGGCCTCTCTTTAACCAGCCTTCTCTTTAACTGGCCATCAAATTTCTGCCATAGCTCTAACAAAAGACATCAGAGAACAACAACACTTCCTCCTCTGGCCTAAATAATGACAGGCATTTCAGCTTTAGACTTCATATTCATTATAAAAATGCATGCTAACACAAATACTGTTATTCTAGCTGATTTATAACATATAAATGGTATTTTGTACGTTTTTTTTTTCTGATTAACCAGCCATTTGTTTATCCAGCCCAAGGTCCAGCCCCAGTGAGACCGGATAACTGGGAGTCTACTGTAACTGACCTCATCAGTACAGCCGAAATGGAATGTTTAGCTTCAGTTTAGAAACACAGGATCTTTAAACCCAATTGATGTCCATAAACAGAAAGGTGCTTGCAAAGTATCCCAAATAACATTTAAACCAAAGGGTAGAAAGATCACACTGGCAAACCATTCAGTAAAAATTGCATGAGAAACCCAATCAAGCTACAGTTTGTACTGTGTAATACCCTAATCCTTCCATGAAAGCTAAAAGAAAAGCCTGTGCAGTTAAAGGTAAAAAAGTGCCAAGACTGTTGCACAGGGGATTGTGCAAACACTATTTGGAAGTAGGAGCAATAGTAGAAGCATTAGAAACATGAACCACAAAGCATTATAGAGCATGATGACGTTTATATCACATGGGATCACCCATTATAAACAGTTCAAAAATTAGATGCGAGAAAACCTGACAAAATAGTCAATGAAACAAGAAAAAAGTAGTGCTGCTCATTGAAACTAATATGTTCCAGTGATTACAGTGTTTTACATGCAGCGAGAGACAAACCACACACACACACACACACACACACACACACACACACACACACACATAAGAAATGTGAGCAATGTGGAACAATGAAACCCACACAGTTCCAGTATGAGCAATGGGTCTAATAAAACAAATGCCATCATACATAAATTTGCTACTAATACATGTAGCCAGTTATGAAGTACAGAAGGAGGCAATTCTGGGCACATCACATTTGATGAGAAGGGTAGTCTTAGCTAATATTAGTGACTTAACAATACTAATATCATGAACTCTAATCTTATTTTGACTTAGGAATGGGGTCCATTCTTATCATGATATTAAAAATCCAAAATACTTGGGGAAATTAAATTGCCAGTTGTATGTCCCCTCTGTTTGGAAGAAATAATTCATCCTACCTCTGAACAAAGACAGAAACACAACTTGATCTTTCCAGCTATAGACCCATAGATATATTTACTCTCTGTAAAAAGTCATAGAAAAATGCATCCCTTCTAAACTCCTCATCAAAATTCTTACCAATAATCCCCTTTCCTTTCCTCCATTCAGCATGGCTTTAGACCAAAACACAGTACCACTACTGCATTATAGCACTAAAAGACTTCTAAAACCATTAATCTTAGCCTACAATACAGGTAATATTGCATCTGCCCCTTTCTTGGACCTGTCTAAAGCCTTTGATATTGACATTGCCTGTCATAATAAACAGCTCATTTCTTAATCTGTCCTCCTGCAGTCTCTCCTGCTTATTTAGCTACCTATCTGATAGATCCAAAGCTAAAAAATGACAATCTAGCATATTCACCATTTTACCTATCTCTGCCGGTGTTCATCAAGGCTCCATTCAAAGACCACTACTGTTTCACATATTTATCTATAATTTACACACACATGCTAAACATACCAAACTAGTCCACTACACCAATGATTCGACTCATTAACTCTGCCCAAGATCCCATTCTTCTCTAACAGTTTATATTAGATTCATTTTCCTCCCAGGAAAACTGTACAGGAAAATCAAACCTAATACTAAACGCAAAAAGTAAAATTAAAAAAAAACTTCTCCCTTTCACTACTAAATCCCATACCAAATGCAAAGCTAACTTTAAACTCACCTCTATAAATACCACAAATATTGAGGTAGTTACTTATACTAAATTACTAAGGGTTGTAGTAGAAGATGCCATGGCATTCAACCTCTGCATCAAACAAGCAATCACAAAAACATCTCAGAAGTTAGGTATGCTATATTGTGCCAAACAGTATGTGACTGAAAATGGATAAAATTAGTATCTACCTACCTGCTGCCTACACTTCATTATGCATCTTCTATTTTCGCCAACCCTGAGTCCACCCTAATGACTAAACTACAGCAGTGCTGTAATAAAATAACCAAACTTGCTTCGAACAAGACATAGTCTACATATCACAGTAATGCCCTCAAGCATCTGAACAGGTCTGTGGTAGCTCACCTCCTTACATACTCTCACTGAGAGTTTCTTATCTCCAATTTGCCCACAGATTTTCAACCTGAAAAATCCCCTACCCTAAGTTATGTATTACAGCTTCACTCTACCAATACAGATGATCCGAAATTTGATTCCCTCTTCAGTCAGACTCCTTAACAATGATCTCATATTAATGCTGATTTCCTAGATGTGACCATTTTTAGGGATGATAGGAAGTTGCTTGGGACTAGACTTCATAGGAAAGAATGTAGAGTAAACCATCTGCTTAGCAGATAAAGTATGCATCCACAGTATATCTTTAGGAATGTGGTTCAAAATCAGCTATATAGAGCTTCTAGACTTAATGTGAGTGAACAAGATTTTCAACAACAGCTTAACACTACTAGCACTGAGTTGGTAATAGAGGGTATGATGTAGATATGATAGAGAAGAATGTGGAGAATGTGGTGAATATGAGAAGTACAACAGCTAAACCGTATTTCTCTGAGCAGGTACAGGATGACAGTAGTCATAAGTTGAGCAGGAGATATGATAACAACTTAAGAGTGCCATTCTGTTATTCAAGTAATATTAGTCAATATACTAGTATTATTAGTAAAAAATTAAATATTCTAATAACAAATGAGCAGGTTAGCAAATATTTGGATTTAACACCTCAGTTAACTTTTAGAAATAAAAAGGTCCTTGAAGAGACATCTTTGTTGTTCAAGGGATATCAGTAGATCAGTTACACAAGGAAAAACTACTCCCTGTAGGAGGTGCTCCTTCTGTCCATATATCAATGACAGTTCCATCTTTTTGCATCCAGATACAGGAGAACAGTTTAGCTTCAAGATTAAGGCTACCTGCACTAGTATGCATGTGATATATTTAGCTGTATGTAGGGTATGCAGCAAATTATATGTCGGGATGACTGACAGGATGCTAAAAGATAGGATTCGCGAACATGTATATCATACAGGCAAGAAAAGCACGTTTAATGTGTTAGAAAAACATGTTGCTAACACAGATAGTACACATAGTTTTGGTTTTCTAGTTATAGGAATGAATTATGGTAATAAGAGAGGAGGGGATATGAAATTAAGGACGGAAGAAATGGAAGCTCAGTGGGTTATTAGGTTGAGAGCAAATGCAGGACATGGCTTGAATGATTGCATACCACTAAGACCTGCTTTGAAAGCCAGATCACTACAAAGGAATTGAGTGGTTGGCTATATATCATATGCTACCTTCATGTTCAAACACATAAACATTTGCTTTTAGTATGATGTGTATGTGTATGTTTTATATATATTATATATGTATACATACATATACATATATATATATATATATATATATATATATATATTTTATGCTACCTCTGTGATCAAATACATTTGTATTTGTCTTTAGAATGATGTATGTTTCATATACTTTCACAGATATACATTTTTGTAACAATTTTATATATATATATTTTTAAATGGTTTTTGAATGAATTTCAGGATGTGTATCTTTTAGATGGAATTTGTTTTGTCATGTGATCCTAGTTTAATAGTTAAATATGGGGCCTTGGTACTTTTATGTCACACCTGAAGAAGCATTTGATGAAATCGCTTGTGTGATTTTATTAAAAGATTTTCCATAAACCTATATCTTTGCCTCCGTTGTCCATTTTTTATTATAGTATTTCTGTAATGTTTATAGAGCAGTACTAAGCTAAGTGCCCTTACGAGCCATTTTAAGCCTAACCAATTATCCCTTGTGAGACTCAAACCCAGTATCTTGTGTTTATGAGGCAAACACCTTAACCATTAGGCCATCCTCACAACCCCTGGAGTAGTGACTGTTTTTTTTTTTTTATCAAAATATACTTGTTTATTTCAAAATTGTTGCTTTATTCACTGTTATTGTGTATGTAATGCTGCTAATGTTAGCTGAGCATCATGTATGCTGTCTAAGTGTGACTATAATAGTTCTCATGGAGCTTTCAGTGTAATGCTGCTAAATGTTACCTGAGTAACTTGTATGTTGTATATGCGCTACTGTTAATATTTCTCAAGGAGCTTTTCTCTTGAGGTTCTGTGACATGAGGCTTGTTTGCCCCAGTCAGGCATTCCAGGTAAACAAATGGAATAAATAAATAAATAATATGTTGCATTCTTTCCTGCCTGTCCATACTATACTCCCCAGTGTGAAATTAAAGGTGCTAAATCTTGGTCAACTCAAGGGCTTTCTTGTTCCAATTTGTGGCAGTTGTATTCATTATTGTCCCCAATGCCCAGATATATCCCAAAGTCCTCATTTAAATGAGATGACAATAATCCTGCTAAGTCTATTATGATCCTGTTTTCTCTTGCTACATATATTTCACCTCCCAACATTTAAATTTTTATATCATCTTCTTTTATAAGTTTCTTCCAAGGGTCAGTGACATTTGGATTTTCCACTTAGATTGGTGGGTCACTTAATTTTATGGATAGCCATTTTTACAGGGTAGTTAGGTTTTGGTCAGTGGCTGCACATCTCTCCTGATGTGCTATAGTCAGTCTCACTAAAGTCTTAATAGATTTTGCTAACATCAATGATATTGTTTCTATTTTCCACAGAATTGAACAACTGTAGTTTAATTCACAGTTTTTGGCTTACAGAAAAAAATCCACCAATACAAAAAAAAATACATTATCTTTAATTCATCTGTTACAAAGGGATTCTCTTTCTAAAGTCAACTCCTCTATGGCCACAAGGATTTGCAACGTTTCTGCAAAGTAACTTTTTTTTTACTGACATGATAATCCTTTCAGTCAGAACACAACCCCACAATAGCACAAGATTTGTAACAATTCTCTGTGTTATTATCTCACCCACAGACCTGATCATGCAGTCCACCCTAAGGTCTTTAACACTTTAAGAGGTAACATTATCATCAGACATGGGGGAAATCACTCAGGCAGACCAATTAGATTGGAAATTCACAAATTATAACATTCTACTCTAATTTAAAATGTCTCTGCATTTTCAGTAACAGATGTTATGTTTAAATTAAGGGCTGTTTGCAAAGAATAAATTAAAAATGGAGTTTTCTGCTGAAACTGAAGAGTTAACAAACAAAAAAAGAAAAGAAAAAAAGACAGAAAGTAGAAGTGCTCATATGAAGTTAAGCCTCATGCTCTATTCAAAACTTGCTGGCCTTTGTTCAATCAACACAGGTTCAGTATTACTAATGCAAGACTTCTCACAAGATTTGGTTGGTAAAAGTTCCAGTACTTACAGAAAGTACCAGTTTATTCTCTTTCTCACACAAGCATGATAATTCCATTAATTTATACTTAACTCTAAAATTGGTAAGCCAAACCTCTCCAGTTCCTTTCATGTTTTATGTATATGTTCCAGACTTCAGACTCCAAGGATAGTATCGAGGCTGAATTGATAGTTCAATTTAGACTCCTTCTTAATTCTTTCTTAGCCCACAGATCAGGAATGTAGTTCCTTAAGAGATAATGGTCATGATATACATGCATTGTTTGCCTCTTAGTGGCTATAACAGGACTTTGTTAGCATGCCTCAGAATTCCTGATATATCTTCCATTTTAGTCAGAAATCTGTTTCTTTTGCTCAACAACAGCTTGTTTCCTTGGCTCAGCCTTGTGTGTGTGTGTGTGACTCTGTGTGTGTGTCTATTTGCGTGGATGTATACATATATATCTGTGTGTGTGTGTGTGTGTGTGTGTGTGTGTGTGTGTGTGTGTGTGTGTGTGTGTAGATATATATATATATATATATATATATATATATATATATATGTATAAATATATGGGAAGCTTGACTGCATCTTTCACCGAATCTCAATTTGGCGAGCATACTTACGTGAAAGTGCTGTTCACCGAAGCAGCACTTTTGTGTAAGTATGCTTGTTGTTCCGGTCATACTACAGTGCTGTAAGGGAAAATTCCCTTTTCTCCACTGTAGTGCGACCTCGGAGTGAGAATATTAAAGTGGGGGGGTGTGGGGGGCTTGCCCCCCACATCGAGGGGTGCAAAGGGGCTTGCCCCCCTGCATTCAAGTAGATTTTGTGTTTTTTTTTTTTAACATACTTTAACGAAAGCGCTTTTTCGATGAAAGCGCTTTTGTTAAAGTGTGTTCGGTGGTAATGGATTTGGGCTTTTGAACTTACGTTCAAAAATCCTAGATCCATAGAGATAGAGATATATATATATATATATATATATATATATATATATATATATATATATATATATAAAATGTGTGTGTGTGTGTGTGTGTGTGTGCGATTCTAGTTCAGAAGACTGATTTTTCAAAACATCATTCTTCATATGGTTGAGACCATAAGATCCACATTTTGAAAGTCAAATTGTTTGTACTAATATAGCAGTACACTGATAATCAGGGAATTTGTGCCCTTTTCCCCACTGAAGTGCTATCATGGAGTTGGCATAGATGATTAGCAGCAGGTGTTGGGGGAGAGCAGGGGGGCTTGCTCCTACTGCAAAAGCACTGTTTCTGGTATGTTTTTCCAACTTTACAAAACATCGAGTGGATGGTCTCAACAGTATGAAATTTGATGTTTACAAAAGTTTAGAAAAGTCAGTCTTCTGAACCGGATCCATATTTTTTTCTATCTATCTATCTATCTATCTATCTATCTATCTATCTATCTATCTATCTATCTATCTATCTATCTCTCTATCCATATATGATACCTTTTTTCCCCAGAGATGGGACATCAATGAGGGATGCAGAGTTGTATGCATGTATACTGGCAGCATTATGTGAAGCTAGTACAGTGCATGTTCAAAAGGAAAGGAATGTATCCCATTTGGGAATGGACAGTCACTTTATACACATAAACATCCTGCAGATACCAAAGACAAGCTCTAGCAATGGATGTGTTACCCAGTGGTTGATGCCAGAGACCACAGCCAGGATACTTAGAGATTTTAACCTTTTGTTTTGCTTTATTCATAACCATCAAGTTGATCAAAATATATATTTATGGTGACCACTTTTCAGTTTAGAAACTATACATTATTCAACTGCAACAAATGTGGTATACAATGCAGCTGGGTCAGTACATGTTTCTGCTTTTAGAAACAATTATGTATCAGACATAAATGTATACAATATACATTTTGCAAGCTGGTAAAATGTATATTTTGAAAGAGGATGTGATTTAATTACGGCACAAATAATAGATATTAGGGTCTTGTGGACAAACAAAAAGAGCTCTGGTGATGTATAAGTTATCAAGCTGCTAGTAAATTATGTAGTACAAATCATTCCAGTCATTCCATCTAATGATGTTTTGCTTTGCCATGTTGACATTCCTTTGAGTCCTTTCTGTAGTATACTTTACATTTGTTTCAGTCATTGGTGCCAGTATTTTTAACTAGAAGTGAGTCAGCACAAACTAACAACCTCTTTGGTAAATATGAGAATATCTCTTGCTGGAGATGTTTACAGATTTGTAAAGCAGATTGGTTGCATATGTTTTATGATTGTGATATGCTAAATCAATTTTGGAGTCGCATAGATGACTTTTTAAAAGCTTTGTTTTCTGATTCATTCTCATTAACAAAAAAAAAACATTTTATTTAATGTTAATGATGGCCTTCCTTCGAATAAAGATCATTTGATGTTAAGTTGTCTATCTCGCCTTCATTCTTGCTGGTTGGGGTTCGGAGCCGATCCTCGGCTCCGACTCGGCCATCTTCAAAAGCTCGAGAGCTGTTTACTGGCCCGAGGCCTCCCCATATCCCATAATGCCTGGTGCTAGAAACCCAGATCTCGTTTGCCGCTTCTGCTGCGAGGTTGTCTTACTGGCTCAGGTCGTATATTTTCATTGTTTTGTCTGTTTTTTGACAAAAATTATTAGGGTTTTTAGTGTAGTTTGTTAGTTGTAGTTACAATCTTTCTATAGGATATATTTGTTTACCTGAATTCTCCTCCCCTTCAGAAAACTCATTTTAGTTAGAGAGTCCCCCCCCCACACACACACACACACACACACACTCAATCTCTTCCTTAGGTAGCCGTTTAAGTTAGAGGCTAAACTTAAAAAAAAAAAAAAAAAAAAAAAAAAAAAAAATAGTATTTACCTAGTTTAGTCTTTCTTGTTTGTTGGTAGCATGGGATATTGTGTCTATTTCTTGGCTGTTTTTTTGAGTGTAGTAACTCGTGTGTGTGATAGTTATTATATCCAAAAATGTTTTGTGTATTGTGTTTGGTGTTTCTTCCTTAGGTATGTCCAAGGATACCAAGGTGTCCGGATTCAAGAAGTGTGACATGCTGTCAGAAGATGTCTCTGACAGATGGTCACACTTTTTGTATCTATTGTCTGGGCGCTGTGCACCTGCAGGACTCTTGCTCGGTTTGCCATGCTTTCAGCCCAAGAGTCCTGCAGGAGCGTAAGAATAAGTTAATCCTACGGGGTTTACTTAAGCCCGAGGTTTCACCAGCTAAGGCTCAGCCCGTGAAGTCTTCCAAGCCACCTAAATCTTCGGTTCCCAGTTCGGAGCTGTCGTTGGGTGAAGCTACTCCTTCTGCCTCGGTTCCAGCCGGAACCGATGTGCCTGCCTCCCAGTCGGTTCCGACACGCACTTCGGAGTTGTCGGGGAGTCGAAAGAGATCCAGGTCTCCCTCCCTGGAGTCGATACGTTTGGCTCCTAGGTCTCCTCTGCTCCAATCGGAGCGCAGTCCTCGGTCCACCCACTCATCTCAGTCATCAAGGCTTTCAGATCACGGCTTGGAGAGAGTGGTCAGTAGGCTGTTGAAATCGCAGGCCCTAGCAAAAATGTTGTCCAGCCCCCCTCATCAGGATTCAGCTCCGTCCATGTCTGCAGTTATTCCTCCTTCGACTCCTCCCTTGAGTTTGGAGCCGGAGTTTGTTGGGGTTCGAGTCGTGGAACCATCGACACCGATACCTTCTCCTTCGGTTCCATCGTCGGCTCCGATCACTTCCTTGGTACCATCCTTGGAGGGAACTGGACGCCGAAACTCCCTTGGCTCAGAGGGGGTGAGTGGCATCAGACCCTTGTCCGACCCTGTTCTCCCCCTCAGAGCTTCGGCGCAGGTGAGCTCGGCTCCTACATCGGCTTCGGAGCCATCTCCCTCGGTGCGGAGAGGGATTCTGATCTCTTCAGATCCGGAGCCTTCTCGGCATCTGAGCAGGGGTGCCTTCGAGGTCATGAGGAGTGTGCTGGCCCCTGAGTCAGCCCCACAATCATCTCCATCGGCTCCTCCCCCTATGGTGCCTGCGTCTGCCTCTGCCCCTCCTCCAGACCCCAAGCGTGGGGAATCAATGCTCCAGGGCACCCCTTTGGGTGTATCTTCCTCTTCTGAGGCCTCCCCTCATCATTCAGAGGAGCCACCTTGTAAGAGGAAATGCAAGAGGAAGCATGATGACTCCCCTGAGTCTGTCACATCAGATACCGACTTAGAGGATTCTGAAGGGTCCCCTAGATCCCCCTCTGAAGATGTCTCCTTCTCAGACATCCTTGAGATGCTTAGGCAGAGGGGAAACTGGACTACCCTGAGCCCTTCCGAGGATGAGTCGGTATTCCTGGATGCTTTTGGGTTCCGACCTTCCACCTCCTGGGAGTCTCCGCCTTTTGACCCACTGATGTCTGTGGTGGCTCGGAAGGCATGGTCAGCTCCAGACACAGTGGAACCGACCCCCAGAAGACCCTCCAAATTTATAACTAAACCATAGGATAAACAGTTTTTGACCAACAGTGTTCCCGTTGATGCCATGGTGGTAGCGGCGGCCACAAATAAGGATTTGGCTGAAACTTCTTCATCTGTCCATCCCCCTAACAAGGAGTCCAGGATGATGGACAGATATGGGAAGCGGATGTTCTCTTCAGCGACCTTTTCCATGAGGTCTCTGAATTATTTGTGCCACTTTACCCATCTTCAAAGGGATCTCCTTAAAGAGCTTGGAGATACCCTCCAAGATCCATCAGCTGAGGGGGACCCAGGCTAAGGCAGCCTCCCAGCTGATGACTCTTAATTTAGTGGTGAACTCCTCCATGAGGCTCATTTCCTATGCAGCCGATGGTGCGAGTAGAGCCGCGGGCACAGGCGTTGCCCTAAGGAGGCACACTTGGATGCGACTATGTAACTTTGCGGAACCTTTCAGAGCATCTTTCACCAACACCCCCTTTGATGGTTCCTCTCTTTTTGGATCACAGGTGAAGGACACCCTTACCAGGTGTGAGCAGGAAGGCAAGACTCTCTCTGCCATAGGAGTCCATTTTTCCACTCCTTCCAGACCATATCCCAAGGGTCAGAAGAGTGGAAAGATGTGGTTCTGTAAATCCCAGGGAGCCTTGTCGGACACACGTGGTGAGTTCTCATCTAGGGGCAGAGGAGGGAACAATAACAGACGCCGCCCTCATGGCAGAGGGGGTCCACAAAACCAGGGCATCAGAGAAGCCTTCTCTGACAAGCCCTTCCAGCATCCCTGAAGGGTTGCCCCGCTGTCCGCCTCTGGAGGCGATCGGGGGAAGATTATCACTGTACCCAAGAGCCTGGCAAGACATAACACAAGACAAATGGGTACAGTCTGTTATATCCAGAGGCACTCCCTTATTGTTAAACAAGTCCCTTCCAGATGTTCCACCCAATCTAAGGGATCAAGCAGTTCAAGAAGTTTCAAAACTGCTAAGAAAAAGGGCCATCCAGCAAGTCCCAGCAGACCAGCAAGGATCCAGAATTTACTCAAGGTTCTTTTTGGTACCAAAAAACACAGGGGACTGGAGACCCATTCTGGATCTCAGCAGACTAAACAGGTCTGTGCAAAGAACGAAGTTTCGGATGGTCATGCTACAGTCCATATTACCCTTTCTGGGTCAGGACAATTGGATGTGCTCTATAGATCTTCAGGATGCGTACTACCACATCAAAATGGACAGACTCTCCAGAAGATTCCTTCGCTTCCAGCTGGGAGCCAGCCATTATCAGTTCAGAGCTCTGCCCTTTGGTCTCACCACAGCCCCCAGGGTGTTTACCAAATGTATGTCAGTAGTTACCGCTCACCTGAGACGGCAAGGATTCCAGGTGTTTCCATATCTAGACGACTGGCTCCTCTCTGCTACCACTAGGCATCACCTTCTGCAAGCCAGAGACTACACTATCCAGACTTCGTCCAGACTAGGTATCACAATAAATTTCGAAAAATCTGCATTGTCGCCCTGTCAGTCTATCACCTTTATAGGCCAAATTTAAATACAAAGGACATGTCAGCCAGCCTTCCACCAGACAGGATGTTAGTCATTTGCCAACATGTGCAGGTCTTATTAAGATGCAAAAGAATTCAAGCCAGGTTCGTCCTCCAAACTCTGGGTCTCATGGCAACAGCAATCATACCCGTTCCTCTAGCTCGTTTCCACATGAGGATTCTCCAGTGGCTTCTTTTCACACAATGGTCCTTCCAGCAGCTGCCCATGTCTCACATGATTATGATCACACAAGCCTGCAAAAAGCACCTTGCGTGGTGGATGGTCTCCACATCACTGCCCCAGGGCAGACCATTTGTACTTCCCCCTCCAGTTGCTACGGTGACCACGGATGCCTCCCTGATCGGGTGGGGGGGCATTATCAGGGCAGAACAGTCCAAGGCACCTGGCAACCTGACGAGTACCATCTGCATATAAACATCTTGGAGATGAGGGCCGTGCTTTTAGTGCTGCAAGCTCTTCAGGACTCTCTTTCTACCAGGACCATTGCAGTTCAAACGGACAATGTCAGTAGTGTGGTACATCAACAAGCAGGGCGGAACCAGGTCCTATCCCCTATGTCGAGAAGCACTCAGACTCTGGCAGTAGGCAATCTCTTCCCAACGGTTTCTGACCGCAACACACATCCCTGGGAGATCCAGTGTCATAACAGACAGGCTGACCAGAGCAATTCTCATGCCTCACGAGTGGTCTCTGAATTAGGTAGTGGCGGACCAAATCTTCCGCAAATGGGGCCAACCTTGCTGCGATCTTTTTGCCATCCCCTTCAACAGTGAGTGCAGCAATTTCTTCTCTCTCCTTCCACTTCCCGGACATTCCCCCAGAGATGCTCTAGTCCACGATTGGCCTCAGGGATTTCTGTATGCATTCCCTCCCATTCCTCTAATCCTGAAGCTAATACAGAAAGCTACCATATTGGGCTGCAAAATGATCCTCATTGCTCCTTACTGGCCTTGACAAATATGGTTCCCATTCCTGCATCATCATCATCATCTTCTCGAGTAGCCTTGGACTCTGGACCCAGTTCCAGACCTTCTGATCCATCATTCGGGTGGGCTGCACCAATCCCTGCAATCTTTCCAGCTCACTGCTTGGTTGCTCCACTTCCAACTTTAGCCAGGCTTCCTGATAGCTCCCCCTCTGTGCGCAAAATTATTTTATCATCGCACAAGTCTACGACTAGAAAAACCTACGCTAGTAAGTGGAAACATTTTTCTTCCTGGGCAGAGGCTAAGAGTATAGACCCCTTTTCAGCCCCTGTACACCACATTTTGGAATTTCTTGCAGAACTATTTCATGCTGGGTCCACTCCCGCTACAATTAGAGTTCAGTTAGCTGCAATTTCAAATTTTCACATTGGTCTGTCGGAAAATAATATCATGTCTCATAAGCTATTTAAAGCCTTTCTCAAAGGGACCACTCTGCTTAGGCCCCCAGTGAGAGATCCTCCACCTCCGTGGGATCTAAATTTGATTCTAGCTTCTCTAATTTTGCCCCCCTTTGAACCTGCAGCATCTTGTTCTTTGAAGTTTTTATCTTGGAAAACCCTCTTTCTGGTAGCAATTACTTCAGCCAGAAGAATTTCGGAACTTCAGGCCCTTTGTATCCGTCCTCTGTACCTAGTGTTCCACAATGACAGGGTTGCTCTCAGGACTAATCCTTCCTTCCTTCCTAAGGTCTCTTCTGAGAATAACTTAAATTAGTCCATTGACCTTCCTGTGTTTTTTCCCAATCACTCCAACAGGGCGGAATATAAACTGCATCAGTTAGATGTTGACAGGCAACTATGCTTTTATTTGCATAGAACTAAGGACATCAGAAAATTGGACCAGCTTTTCCTTTCCTATACTGAGGGTAAACAAGGTCTTCCAGTTTCAAAAGTAACCTTATCCAGGTGGTTGACTACTATCATCACATTCATCTATCAACTGAGGAATAAAGAATTGCCTGTTAAACCAGAAGGTCACGTCACCAGAGCTTTAGCCACTTCTGTGGCCTTTCAGGCTAGGTTGCCCATGGAATCTGTGCTGCGGCTATGCGGGCAAACCCACATACTTTCATTTTGCATTATAAGTTGGATGTGGTTTCCAGGAGCAGAGCTGAATTTGGTTCCACTGCTCTGAAGAGTTTGTTCCGATGAGCCACCAAGGATTTTAGGTGCTAGGGATGCTGTCCCAACCAGCAAGAATGAAGGAGAGATAGACAACTTAACATAAAGAAGTTATGTACCTACCATAACGTTCCATGTTAGTTGTCTTCTTCTCGCCTTCTTTCTTTTGCGTCCCACCCTCCATCCCCCTATCCTAATAGAACGAGAAGAGTTCCTTATGGTTTTTCACTGGCTGAGTCTTCTCTGGCTATTCCTCTCTGCCTAGTAGCCTCTCTGGTAGGGTTTATGGCATTATAGGATAGGATTCCTTCCATTTTATGTCTGCAGTTAGACTTACCAAACGAGATCTGGGTTTCTAGCGCCAGGCATCATGGGATATGGGGAGGCCTTGAGCCAGTAAACAGCTCTCGAGCTTTTGAAGATGGCCGAGTCGGAGCCGATCCTCAGCTCCGAACCCCAACCAGCAAGAAAGAAGGCGAAAAGAAGACAACTAACATGGAACGTTATGGTAGGTACATAACTTCTTTTTCCTACTATGGTCAACACTTGTGATTGCTAGAAAATGGAATTCTACTGCCTCTTCCTCTTGGAAGGTGTTTTATCCTTATTGAAAGAGTCAGCACTAAAGGAAATTAAAGTCAAAGATTACAGAATCTATCATAGATCTCTCGTTAAACATCCTTGGAAGAAAGTTATAACTCTTCCTGAGCCTCTGCAAATGGTCTCTACCTCTCCTTAATAAATTCTGGAAGATATTTATTTTGTTTGCTTATTTATCTAGGAATGTATCATTCAGTGTTTATTTTTCGTTCATTATTCTCAGACCATTATACATATTGTATATAGTTAAAACTGTTTAATTTGACTGACAGTTTATGTTTACAAATTTATTATTTCATTATTTGTTATCAGGAAAACATTATTTGACTAAAAAAACAAGCTAACAACCACTGGGTAAAATGTTCTTAATCACCTTGTTTTGTTAGAAGGCACAGGCAGTTGAGTTAATATGTGTACTTTTTAATAAAATTAATTAAAATAAGTATATTTTGATGTTTTCTGTCTCTGGTTTATATCGAAAGCTGTACTTAGTATTTAGGGTCAGACTAAATATTAGTAGCATTTTTCTGTTAGAATGCTGTAAAAAGAAAGGACTGTCCAAGAACAAGCATATACCGAGGAAGCTGATGATTTTTTTTATCATTCTGGAAAGACACTGTGTGTGTGTGTGTGTGTGTGTGTGTGTGTGTGTGTGTGTGTGTGTGTGTGTGTGTGTGTGTGTGTGTGTGTGTGAGTGCATGTGTGTGTGCGTGTATGTGTTTGTGTGTGTCTGCCTGTATGGTTAAAGTAAGGGGTTGTAGGTAGGGGTCAATAGTGTGAATATGTGTGCATGTATGTGTCAGTGTATTTGTCAATGTCTGAATGTGTGTTTGTGTGTGTGTGTGTATGCACACTATTTATTCCAGTAGCAAATCATTAAGTTTTAGTTCTTTGAGTAAAAAACATGTTGCTTGGACTGCAGGCTTTAGAAAGCCAGTTAAAGGATTGAAGTACTTTCATAACTACTACACCAAACTTTTTTGAGTTTGATGAAAAAAACAAACATTTCAACAAATATTGTAAAAGCCATGTACCTTAGAGAGAAACAGAAAACAAACTGGCCCAGACCCAAGCAGTTTTGGAAAGAAATTGGCGTAGACACAATCCATTTTCCAAAAGAAATAAATGGTTAACTGCAGCATTAGTAAATCTTCTGCTACCATGAATGAACCATGAATGAACCCTTAACATTGAATCATTCCACCTTTCCTAATAATTATGCTCACTCAGCAGTCTACCATAGCCATCATAACTAAATCCTATCCAGTAATTTGTTCCCTCACCAATGAAGAACAAAATCATCCATCCCTGATCCATACCCTCTAGCCTCTTATGCAGCAATCATTCACTTCTCTATAATTTCAGTAAACAGACCAAGTTCTTGCTTCTCAAACTCAATAATTCAGGATGTAAATCCAGCAGTCTTTATCCCACCATCATAAGGCTTTAAGCTGAACAAAATGCTAATCCCCTTACTCATATCTTTAACCACTCTCTAACCTTAGGAACTGTCCCACCAGCATTTTAGCAAGCAGTTTTAATCCCTCTCATTGAAGTCACTTCTCCTAGTGGTTTGAAGGATTATAGACCTACTTCTACCTTAGGCCCTATTGCCAGAATATGTTAAAACTTTATACATGCAACTACTTAAGCACATGAACAGCTATGGCATGGCCTCTTATGTGAAGCACAAAATGTTTTTTTGCAATGTCGTCAGGAGCTTTTTTGCCCTGGTAGTGGCTATTGATACCAATTATTGATCCTGAATGAGGGACTTAATACTGCAGGTCTCTTTGTTGACATAACAAGGGCTTTTGAAACAGTCAACAATACCCTTCTTCTCAACAGCAAAAGCACTTCTCATAGCAGGTTTATTAGGGATAATAGTGGATGATAACTTTAAATTTGACCTGCATTTACAAAATTGCATAAGAAAAACTCATGAAAAATAATGATGCGCTATAGAGCCAAAAACATTCTCCATGACACAGCTAAAGCTTCACTTACCACTAATTATCTCCTTCACATACTTCTTTAAAGTGCTCTCATATTTGCTAACCTTCAGGCTTCACAAAAATTAAAACTTGAACAATGCTGTAACTAAGTTGCTAAATTTTCAGAACCCAACACTTTTTGGCACTAAAAAGTCAAAATTATTTAGAACTACCCCATCAACTAATATATATACAGCTTTTTACCACCTATAAAATTATTCAGAATCCATCTACTTGTCCAGCACTAAATAACATTCTATACAACTATGTTCCTAGTCGGTCATTATGATCCAATAACCAAAAACTCATATCTGTCCACAAACCTATCAAATCTGCTTGGAATTGTCTGTACTTGTACCATGTTACTAAGGCCAGGGACTCTTTATCTCTATCCATCAGGTCAATACCCTCCCTCCCATCCTTCAAAACCGTTCTGAAAGACTTCCTACCCAAAAGCTGATGCTGTTCTTGCTCAACACCAGGATAAACTGTATTTCTAAATGTGAAGAAATACCTTTCATCTCCTTACTCTCCCTTCTTCACTCATCTTCTCACTTCTGTCAGTTTTTCTCCCCATCATTCTCTCCAAATATTCCATAAGCCTGCTTTTCTCACTTTGTATTGTAATTCCTGTTTGTATCATACTAACTTAACTTTAATTTCTCTATAAACTGTATAACTGGCTAAAATGTATCTAAGTATTAAATAATTGTCATATAACTTGTATCTATTCTTAACCAATGTTTTTATATTATGTCCAATTTGGTATAATTATTTAAATTGTATTTTTTTGTATTGTTTTTAAAGACTGTATAATTATTGCTCTTAAAATGTTTTATAATACTTTGGAGCTTTTTCCCCAGGCCCCCACTGAAAATGGGCTCCTACCTAGTCGGACCTTCTAGGTGATCAAATATCAATAAAGTAAATACACAAACTCAAAATACTCAGCTTTGGAAATGATACTATCTGCTGGTTTTACAGCTATATAAAATATACAACCTTCCAAATCCATAGCAAGGTCTCATCCTCTACTGTTCGTAAACTAAATACTGGTGTACCACAGGGTCCTGTGGTAGGCCCTCTTCTTTTCTGTCTATTTGTTAATGATCTGCCCCTGAAAGTACCAAATCTTAAATTAGTAATATATGTGTATGATATTCTGCTCCTGCAATCCAGTATTAGTCACTCTGACCATAAAACCAAGTTACAAGACAGTTTTGCACAGTTATGTACCTGGTCCACTATTAACTAACTGCTAATTAGCCCCAAGAAAACCAATTTTATGGTTTTTGTCTCAGCCAAGAAATTACCCACTATTCCTCCTATTCTCATAACCAATCATAATTGGAAACAGAATGTCAATTAACAGAGGTACCTAGCCCTAAAATTTGACCCTACCCTTTCCTTTACCACTCGCACAGATTTTATAACTAATAAAGTCCTTGTCAATTAAGCTATGTTACAAGGTCAGTCACCCCCTTTCTCCCACTGATCACAGGGCCACTGTTAAAAATATTTTAATACTCAATTTTGAATGCATCCTCCCTTTTCTTATTATGCATTCAACCCACAATGCTAACAGATTACAGACCACTGAGAATACAATCTGCAGACCCCAGCTACACTATTGCAATTTGCTAAAAGATTGCAAATGGCTTTCAGTGCCTCATCAGGTCATTTTTCTTTTAAGTATTCTAATTTACAAGGTGTTAAATCACGGTCACTGCCCTTCCCCCTTAAGATTGAAACCACCATTACAAGACAAACCTTATGTGCTCAGAAATACATCAGACAACAATTTCATTCTAGCATGCTGTCCATTTAAAATTGCTGTAGGTGAGGGAGCCTTCTCAAGACTGGGGCCAGCTACCTTCATTCATCAAAAATCTAGAAACCATGAAAATCTTCAAGGATGCACTTTAAGAGTACCTCTTTATTGAATCTTCCTCCAAATGCTATAATGACAAAGATTAGGTAACTTATCATCTCATAATATGAATACTAGAATACTTTTGATAAGCCTTTCTCAGCCTCTTAATGTGGCATGTTATATGCAAATATTTCAGTTGTATATAGGAGTTTATGTATTATATGTATCATGATTGCACTGTATTTTATCCACATCTTAGTTTGCATTTTATATATCTTTTTTTCAATAATCTCTGAAAGATTAATGTTACTCTATCTGTGTTCAGTCTTACAATTATCTGAATTTTGCTATGTACTCATTCTGTATATAATTTTGTTGATCAAAAGACCACAATATATTTTTTTCTCTTTGAGCTTGGGACTTGGATTATAAGTGTCAACAGACCAGTCTACTTACCCATTTAACAAACAGTAAATAAATGAATAATAAATAAATACCTAACCCTAAACTGATATGTCATTTGCTGATATACTTTATCTGTATATGGTAGACCATACTTAGGATAGGATAATGGGGGACATGTGCTTGAATGGCATCCTGGAAGAGATTAGAAGAACAGTGCGCATGCGTCACACATGTATAACAAAGATTAAGACTATTGCTGCAAGAAAAGTACTTAAAAAGGAAAATGATTTACCTAATGGTTTGCTTATTTATGTACATATTTATGTAAAACCATGACTGTGCCCAAATTTCTGCCCACTCAAAATTAGTTATATCCAATTCCAGTTAACCCTCTACCCCTTCCATATCATCTCCTGCAGCCCCACTTTAATTTAAGGTAAAATTCTGCCAGTGGTGCTTTAATTGCATTTTAGGCCTTGGGCAGCTTTCAAACCACGGCCGCCACCACCACCCCCCCACAACACACACACACACACTTTGGACTTTTCTGAAATGCTCAGTTTTTTTGGATTCATCTTCCTGATTTAAGACCATTCCAAAAGCACTCATAGTCCACCAATGTCCATAACCTGTCAATTGTAGCAATTTGACTGAATATTCTAAATTGTCTGATTAGGATAAAAAATGGCCACAGTCAAGTACTTCAACTTGCCTTACAGAAATAAACACTAGTTCTTCAAAACCAGAATAATGAATGCATAACCTACGCTTGATAGCCAGAGTCAGCCATTCTCATCCACACTCATCCCCCTTACTGAGTAGTTATAGCCCCATTGATGACTATGTACACCTCTGGTGTTTGGTAGTGGTAAGAATAAAACATACATCAGACAAATACATATTGCTGCAAAGCCAGGCTGTTTTAACTGAACAAACAAGAGGTAAGTTACTTTCATTCACAGATAGCTTTTACCTTCATACAGCAGAAATAGCCACTTTTCTGTGTACACCACATATGATTGTAATAAAAGATAATACCTCTCAGCTTTTTTAACCTTTTGATGGAGACCATTTGCCATAATTGTTGTGGACGTTACTCAATAAATACAAGGTACAGGGTTTGATTCTGGCATCTAATTATTGGCAAGACTTGTAATAGTCTGAAGAATGATAGTCTAGTGTTTCCAGTGAACACGTGACATTGGGAAAAAGCCAAAAACTAATGAGCAACAGTAGCCTAGAATCAGAGCAAGACTTTTTGTATGTGCTTAGAGCATCACTGGAATGGCACTGTTTGCATTACCATGCAATTTCTGAAGAATATGAAATCTGAAAATGAAATACACATCATTATACAATGACCCCCCCATTAATATTCCAAAACGTGCATGCTGATTGGCCAGCGTGCATGTTGTAAATCGAGTTTAACATAGCGAGACAGGTTTAAAAAAAGCAACAGAGATCTCCGTTGCTTTTTTAAAGCTGTCTCGCTATGTTAAACCCATTTAACATAGCGAAACAGTTTGTAAAAACAACGGAGATCTTCCTTTCTCCGTTGCTTTTTTCAAAACTGTCTCGCTATGTTAAATGGGTTTAACATAGCGAGACAGCTTTAAAATAAGCAACGGTGGGCATTCTACAAAAGTAAGAAGTTTAAAGTTCTGTAATTTGAAATGTGGTTCATATAAACAGCAGCGACAAATATTCCAACTTATTTCACACAAATACACATTAGTCCTGCACAACCTTATAGCCATGTTGTTGTGTAAACTTCATCTGTGATAAAAAAAAATCTCTCAGCCTCATAGCACAACAGTCAGGAACATATCCAAAATATAATGAGGGACAGAAGCCCAGTATTATGGCGAACTCCTAAATATAGCTCTAATATGCATAGAGCATTGCCAGAATAACATTTGTTGCAATGGATCGTATTACCTGAAGAATATGATTGCATTATTCAATTATATGCCAGGAGACTACAAATGTTATGGGGCAAGGACCAAAAAATGAGGCAGAGTCAGGGAATTCTGTGATATCAAACGCAGTTTCAAATTTGCTATACACAAGGACTCTCCAGAGACGAAACAATACAGTACCAGTGATACAGCAGATGGCACATGACCATTTTAGTGCTTGAAGACCAGGCATCTAGGTTCTCTTCCCATTCCAGGTGATTGCCTTGCTGACACTGCAATGCAACATTAGAGAGTGTTCTACTCCTAAGTGTGTCATATTTTGGATGAAATGTTAAACTATGGTCCTATCTGCTTGAGTTGTTTGTGGCTCATATTGATGTAATAGACCCCATGGCACCTACTGAAAAGAGTATGGGAAATTCACCAATGCCCTGGCCAAATTTTCCCTAGTAGTATAAATACCATCTTGGATCTCTCTGGAAAAGAGGCCTCTAGCCTATTGGGACTAACATAGCCAACAAAGGATACATAAAATAAAAATAAAGAAATAAATGTATTTCATAAAAATTCAAGTAGTCCTGCGATGCCAGACTTTAAAATGATCAAATGACAAGAGATAAATTGCATTCATCCACAGCTAGCCCTGTGCCCATTTATTGGCTGCAATCCTCATTTTTTTTATATAGCCCACCTAATCATGAAGGGATTCACATCTAGATCAGGGGAGGTCATCGTGCCTCTTTACTCATCCCTCATCAGGAACATAATTGAGTACAATGCCCCTTTTGGGATGTACCTTACCAGACACCTGCAGCAACTGGAAAGACCCCAAAAGTACCTCACCAGGAGGATCAAAGGGCTCAAACTGATGCCATATGCTGCCCTGTTAAAGAAACTCCAGCTCTACTCAGTGGCATACCATCTGCTCAGAGGCGATCTGTGCCTGACGTATAACCAACCCGGAATTAATGGACATGCTGCACCTTAGAAAATCCAAATCCCATTGAGCTATGCGCTCGAGAGTCTTGAACCTCAGCACTGAAATAAATAGGACATGCTGGAGGGACAGATTCATAACCCAGAGGCTTCCTTCACTCTGGAATAAAATCCCAGCCCAGGTTAGGCAGAGTCCCTCATTGACTCTCTTCAAGAGGAATCTTGATGAGTGGATGGGAGATCGTAGGTTTACCCCGGGTATCACTTCTATGTCACTGTTAGACAGAGGCACAGTATACTAACCTCGAAAAAGGGCATAGCAAAATAAATTTAAAATGGGTGGCGAAAGCCAAACACACGCTGGCTAGGTTTATAAATGCCCTAGGGCAGATAGCCTAGTATGAACCTATGAACCTAAAGGTTTGCAGTGTAACAAAATATTTTGAGATAAAGAACAAAACAAGAATCAAGCTCAGGGACAGTCTGCAGTATCAAGAACAGCTTTGCCATTGTTTCACATACAAACAGGAGATGGAAAGTATTGCAATCAGACCTTAAACTGAGCAAATGCCTTCATCCAGACGTTAAAGTTATCAAACAGTAAAATAGTAAGTTGTTTTTATTCACATCCAGCCCCCTGCCCACTTAGTGACTGCAGTCCTCATTAATTTGCCACAAAACTGGAACTTTTATGAGGGACAGGCTGAAACATGACAAAATACCTGCAAAATCAGGAACAAATTCAACTATTTTTTTTCCTCACTAACAGTAACCCGTCAGTAATGGAATCAAACCTTAAACTGAGTAAATAACAAGATAATAACACCCACACTTTAAAATGATCAAACAGCAACACCTGTCCCACCCTCATTCAGTGGGTAATGCCAGAAAACTAATAATTGTATAAGGCACACCAAAACTTGGCACATTCAGGGACAGTGCAAAATAAGGGACAGTTGCAACTTAGCTGTATGCACCAACATTGAGTTATGGACACTTTTAAATGAGGAAATAACAAGCTTCTTTCATTCTCAGTCAACCTGCAGCCCCCTTAGAGTGCAGTTGTAAAAGTTGCCTGGTAGGATTTAAAAAATGCTTACATTGTATTTCATGCCCTTTAAAGCAGTCCACAGTGCTCCACTTTACTATTTAATATTCACAGGCTTTCTGCTTGCTTTGTTTAAGAATCATGGGAAGGCTATAAGCAGAAACTGTCAACCTGTGCAAAGGATCAGTAAAGGCTGATTTTTTTTTTTTTAAGCAAGAAGCATTTCTTTGCTTATACATAAATATATAAATAAATACAGTAGTAACACTAACTCTTTCTGCACATGTGTAAGCTGTAGGCACTGTGAGTATACTTGGGAAATATAAGGAGTGTTTGTCATTTTAACATATTTTTTATTGCATGGAAACAAATTAATTTACCTCTTGTATCTACAGCAACTAAACTAACTAAAATGAGTTAGCAGGGCTGAACATAACATTTTTTTAATTAAATCAGTTTGTTGGTTGCTATGAGCACCCACAGAGCAGTGGACCTGGGGCAGCAGTCCAAAACGTCTCTATCATAATTCATCAATGCCTGCTGCCACTGCTGTCTAGACGCCATCTGCCTTGTCAGTGATAGGAACCACTGTTAACTTCTGCTCTTATCTGATTAGTAGTCATTGCTTCCTTTTGAGTCTACCTGTTCTGTCATTAATTGTATCCTGCATAAAATGTCATATCTTTAATCAGACCGTGCAACTATGTAAATTCTACAATAAATGAGAGGGTGTAATGATGACAACTTTCAGAGACTAAGTGACATATTAGGCTTGCATGGCGTCACATACATTGTCTTCTGTACTATAGATTCACTGTATGAAAAGGCCTGCCCTTCCTTGCACAGCTGCTGTATATGGTCACATTTGATTCCATCTTATGTAACAGCAATGCTTTTTCTTTATTTCTACAGATAGAGCTTTACCTGACTAGGTCTTTAGTACTACCACAGTTTAAATATGATATTATCATGCTACTCAAAGAAGGCATCATAACCGTAAGGCATTCATCATATCCATAATTTCTGTCCAGCAGAAAATTTTAAAAAAGTCGTACACGATCAACACCACAATTTTGCAAATAAATAAACAGTTAAACATGGCCTCATGTTTACAACATGATTTCTTCCATGGCTTTAACACACTGACTACAATCTACTCCGTTATCACGTGTATCTATTCCAGCATGGATCAAGGTATTTTCATAGGTCCTATTTTTATAGATCTAAGGAGTGCCTTCAACTTCATATCATATCATTATTAGTCATCAGGTATCAAAACCGAGGTCTCATAACCAGCTCTCTGAACTGGATTACCAACAATATAACCAACTGCACATTTGCAATTCCTTACAACATTCCTTTGTCTGACACGGGATCTCTAAACTCAGGTGCTCTCCAAGGAGCAATAATGAGGCCTTTTCTTTTATTCTTTTTGCTTTGTTGATTAACAATTTGTAATCAGAACTTTGAAAGGGCTAAAATTACAATTTATGGTGAAGGCCTGCCTATGGTAAAATTACAAAAAACATCATCCTCCATAGAATCCAAACATTAGGTGTATGCTGTTTGGTACTGGGTAAAACAATCAACATCAACACAGCACGATCCATAAAAAATTCCAGGGTTGAACAAACCGATATGCTGCATGACCCTAATAATATATATATATATATATATATATATATATATATATATATATATATATATATATATATATATATATATATATATATATATATATATATATATATATATATGTATATATAATACATTTAACAGCAATCTAAAAATTGAGTATTTGGTTAGATAGTGCTTAGTGCTTTTAAATGGCATTTGAGGTACCTTTAGCTATGTTCTCAGACATCTGAGAGCCTTTTGAGGCTCTTCACTCTACTTACTTATCAGTTCAGAGATGCTGTAGTAGCTGAGGGCTTCTTCCATGAGCTCAAGAATGCTCTACCTCTGCTGCCCTCCAGGGAACTGTAAGTAGTGCAATGTCATTTCAGTTAACTGTCTCACAATTCTGTGATCTACTGCCTTTCTCTAAGAAAGGCCGTTTGGCTGCCATGCACTTACTGTACATCACTACAGCTATCCTGCTAACAAACAATCTTCTACAGGGTGGTTTCTGGCAGCCACCAATCAGTCAGGTAACAATTAGACATACCAGTTATTTCTTAAGGTCCGCTATTAATACTGTACTGAGTTTGAGAAGTCTGTTGTTTAGTCTAGTCACTGATGAAAAAGAGTTTCAATAGAACAGCACCAATAATGTGTAATTTGCTCTTTCCTGATATTAGAACTTAATGTAATTATTCACTATTTCAGTCCATTTCTGTAATTGCTTTAGGTACACAGGATAGACAGTGCCACATCTAGCATAGCACTCAGATGCTTAGACAGTTTCCTTATTGAAACAAAACTTTTCATTCAATACTGTATGTTACTGGTCTGAAGCTTGGTTATTATCTGCACTGATGAATGGTGGGATTATATATCTTCAATCTTTCTCTCTCTATGTATATATGTATATACGTATATACGTATATATATATATATATATATATATATATATATATATATATATATATGTGTGTGTGTGTGTGTGTGTGTGTGTGTGCATGTGTCAGTACATAAACACATTATCAACATTCTTCTACAGTCTCATATTATTGTATGCAATGATTTGTCTTTTACATCTTGTTTTATATTTAGCAAATACTTTGCAGCTGTTTGCTTATGCATTCCTATGGCCTAAAATGTAAGTGAAAAAGGCTTAGAACAAGCCCACTGACCTGGTTAACAAAGACTAAAATAAAAGAAACTGGCTCATATCAGTTGTCTTTCTTCCATCCCAAATAGAGTGCCTCAGATCTACTATTATTCGCTCAGTAGCCTATCTTACTAGTTGATCGTTTTGGATCTTTTCTGTCATTGCTGACATGCTACATGGGATCCATTGTCGCATGTCAGAAGAGCAAAATTGGTCAAGGATCATATCACAAAAGCAATATTTTGGTGTCCAGGCTGTCAAACTGTAACAGATATTCAGGTGACTTTTCATGATTTCTCCTGCAGTTATTTATTTGTAGAATGTGCAGTGCTACTGGTATATTCATCTGTTTTGCTTTATTCTAAAGTGATGGTGCTCATACTCTCACACATTGGAATTGCTAATACATCTTTTTTTATTCATATCTTATGTATTCTATGCTTAATCATTTTCATTAAAATTTCAACCACAACCAGATGAGATATGCCAAGTGTGAAATGAGGTCGACCTGCAAATGCATATCCAATACTTCTTTGCTGTTTGACTTTAACTCCCATTTTGAGGAGAGATTCACACATTGTCTTTGTGAGGTTGGGTTCATAGCATCTGAATGAATTCTGTTCAAGACCTCATTATTAGAAATGGCAGCAAAAAAGATGTCACAAAAATATACTATTTGCCAAATTGATAACCCTAAGACTGACTGGTGGAAATGAATGATAAAGAACGCCGCCAGATTAAAGAAATATGCATGTAATGCAATGTTATAGGGTGTCTGTAGATTGTGTTGACAATTACTAAAAAGACAGAAAAGTAGAAGATACTGCAGTCTTTGATGGAAAGGGCCAGGAGTAGGCAGAGCATGTAACGTCATAGTGAATGGCTTTGAAATGTCTTCAAAGAGGTTCTGACAAACCTTCTGGTTATTCACGAAGCTTTTCACCAGAAAGATGATGAAACACTGATCTCATATAGATAACTTATTAGCAAGTCTAATTAATATATTGAAGAACTCCCACCTTCATTGAACACGCAGTCTTTCAGAAGGATAAAAGCTAATGGTTGGATCGGGGCCATTTTTAAAGGTGAGGTCTGTTTAGCAATTCTGCATTTCTGTGTGACATTTCTACAAGAATAGCTGAGATGCTGTCAGAAATGGTGTATTCAATGAACCCTAAAAACCAACGAAGAATAGCAAATAGGACTAAAAAGATTATTAAAACAAATCAAATCAAGGAAATACATAATATAGAAACCAAAAAGAAAGTATCTGATTTAGAAGGAATACTAGAAGCTTTTAGGCTATTTTTTCATAAACTTAATAATCAAAATGAGAAAACAGAAACACATTCAGCATTGAAAGCTTTTCTCAAAAACAGTGTTAAAGTTAGGTTATTAGAGGAGTAGGTACAACTAATAGATAAACAAATAACAATGACAGAACTTAAAGCTGAAGTACATAAGCTAAAATTAAACAAAGCTCCAGGTATAGACAATATCACCCCAGAAATGTTTAAATTACTATCAAATGAGGCTTTGCTGTTGTCATTGAATGTCTTCACATCAGTTAAAAATGGTAAAGATATTCCTCCTTCTTGGAAGTACACATTAATATCACCAATTCTGAAACAAAATAAAGATCCCAGTGAATGTTCATCATACAGACCCATTTCACTTCTTAATATAGATTGTAACATTTTTATGGCAATACATGCTGCTCGAATAAAACAATTACTACCACTTTTGATAGAGGAGGATCAAACAGGCTTTATAAAAGATAGGAACACTTATGACAACATAAAAAGAATTCTTTCCTTAATTGATTATATAAATGTCACAAAAAACAAAATGAATGTTATTAGCTTAGACATAAATAGCGCATTTGATTCCGTGAACTGGGATTATCTGTGGTTAGTTTTAGAAGAATATGGCTTCTCAAACAACTACACTTTGTTAATAAAATCATTATATGAAAAATCATTGGCTTATATAAAACTGGGATCTTGTCTGTCTAAATCTATTAAAATAACTAAGGGCACAAAACAAGGCTGCCCTCTTTCTCCGTTATTGTTTGCACTAGTCATTGAACCCTTAGCAAATAATATACGTATGGATAAAAATATTGAAGGAATACAACTAGACAACAGCCTAGAGCTTAAAATTCAACTTTTGCTGATGATATTTTAATTACCTTAAAAATAATAATAGCAGTTTAAAAGCATTATGGGACTCAATTCAAAACTTTCAAAACTTTTCAAGTCTTAAATTTAATGAGAACAAAACAAATGTATTGCTTATAAATACTAATAAAAAGATCTAAATAAAAAATACCATAAATATATCTCTACCGATAATATAATTAAGTACTTGGGAATTATAATAACTAACAACCTAGGTACTACAATTGAAACAAATTATAAAGAGACCTTAAATAATATTAAAAATCTAATACAAAGATGGAATAAATTCTTCTTTTCAATGGAAGAAAGGCTTTATATAATTAAAATGATCATATTTCCAAAAATTCTTTATGTCATACAAGCTTGTTCTTTGCCACCAGCTAAATCACACCTAAAACAATTAAATTATTTAATGGTAAGATTCCTATGGTATCCAAAAAAACCAAGGATAGCTATGAAGTATCATCTAAATGATTGGGATATAGGTGGCATAGGTTTACCAGACATAGAAATATATTTGCATTCATCCATTATTAAAACAATATCATTATGGCTAAATACAAAATATACATCAAAATGGAAGCTAGTTCATGAGAGAATCTGGTTAAAATCAGGATTTGTAGTAGCAAATAAGTATACAGATTTCATACCAAACAATTTTCTATGGCTGATGAAGGAATATATGATGATACATAAGAATAAAAATATAAGTTCCAAATACATTACTTATACATTAAAAATTTTCCAAAATCTTATTAATAGCAATCCTGATATTAAAGCATGGTCATTTCTTTTATATCCAGTAGCGTACACACAAGGTAATATAATAACATTTAATATGGAAGTAGTCAACATGCTTAAAGAAAAGGGATTAATATATTGGCATCAATTGCTAAACTCTGTAAAACCTCTGACAATAGACCAGATTAAACATAAATTAAATATGGAAGATAGTTTGTGGTTACATGTACAAGAATTAAGACAGTATATATTAAGCAAACAAGAAACAATGCAACCATCAATAAGACAAAATGTTCCTAACCTTATAGAACATATAATATTACTAACAAATCAACCCATTACAGGAAAGGAATACTTATCATCTATTTATAAAACAAACAAAAAAATAAAAATGCATAATAATGACAAAATATGGAATTATTATAGATCAGTTAATGGACATGTGCCAAATGACAGAGATAAAAAACTAATTCTTCTCTCTCCAAAGCAGACATCACTTTCATTACATTGGAGACTTTTTACATGGCAATTCATACACAGATCTTATGTAACCCCTCATAAAATGGAACTTATGTTTAAGAAAAATATTGGCTGCTGGAGATGTGATTTATCAATAAAAGCAGACTGGCAACATATGTTCTATGAATGTCATTTGATTAAACCATATTGGGATAAAATAAATTATTTTCTGCAAATGGTATTCAATGATAAATTCCAGATTTCCAAATCTATTATTTTGTTTAATGCACCTGTACTCGACTGTGTGTCAAGAACAAAATATGTAATCTTATGGACTCTCCTAGCTATTACAAGGAAGAACATTACATCAAACTGGAAATCCAAAGCTTCACCAACTTTTAAGCAATTCATGAATATGGTGTCAGCAGTATCGCAATTGGAAATGAACACTATTAAAGGAAGAACTGAAAGAACTACATCATTATACGTAGCATGGCAGAAAGTAACTGAAATACTGGAGAATAATGACTGCAGCAGATTATAATCAGGAAACAATTGTATAGAAAGTCAATTATATGTCAACAATAGACACCCTTGTAAATACTTTATTTTGGTTTTAATGTTTGATATCTGTTTAGAGGTTTTAGCCTACCTTTTTAAATAATTTGTAAATACTTCATTGTCATAAATAACCTGCATTCATGTTTTCTTGTTTTTGGAAATGAATAAAAATATTTAAAAAAAAAAGAAATGGTGAAGGATTAGGCACTGCTAGGACATAAAGATTTCTGCACGTTTCCTTCATAGTGAGGAAGGCTAAGATTGTACTTCTGAAAATCAGAATATAATTATGTGTTCCATTTATACTGCCATTGTGGTTTCAGCCATCACACAAGGCCTTTACCAGGATGAGAGAAAAAAGAAGAAATTATCTGTTAGATGGACCTCTCATTCAACTTTATGGCTTCCACTGTCGTATCCTTGAATATTTCTTCAATTCTTTGTCTTTGCACAAATACTGAAGAATTTATAGTAATTTTGTCAGTGCTATATATGTGTGCACTGTGGACTTGGAAAAAGGAATGTCCCTGTACCCTGAAATGCCTTTTTGGATGTGGGACAAAATTATGGAGCAACACTGGCACATGCATTCTATGACTGAATCTGAGGAATATAAATTGGCATTAGGTCAACTCTAGTCAAGGTTTGCCAGGGCTGCATTAAGGGATTGTCTTGCTTCCACTTCAAGTTGTGATTGTTATAGCCAGGATATCAAGATGTAGCTAAGTCTGATGAATAACCAATTTGGACATGTGAGAATAGCATTGTTGTGTTTGCAGATGATGGTGGCCTCTTAGATTCGAGTGCAGTCTCCATTTTGCACTGTTCCAGGTTACTGCTTTCTGTGATGTGGCCAAAATGCAAAAATCAGCATCTGCAAATCACAGGTCATGGTGTACGTCATCAGCTAATTGATCTTTGTAGGTTTGGGGAGAAGCGCAACTGTAGATGGAAGAGTCATAGTATCTTCTGCTGTTATTTTTAGGTTGCAAGTATGGGGAGACTTGACTAGTGGATGGTAAAGTGACAGCCATTCTGTAGCATGGCAACAGAGTGTGATGGTGAAGCAATAACTGTGTCATCATATGAAACTCTCAATTCCAACATCAAAATATAGAACTATACTCCCCAGTGGTCATAAGTTTCTCTTGAATCAGAGTTTGTCAATATCATCAATCCATTTCTCTTCATTTAGAATCCTGTACTCCACAAACTGTCTTCACCTACACCAAGAATAGTTAATACTAGTGTCACCCAGCTGTATACATTATTTTGTCATACTGCCCATGCTCCACCTCTATACTTCTAAAATAAACCTTATAAAAGCCACACATATAATTTCCTCTGAATCTGCTTTTCATTTCACCTATTCTGTGCAATAATAAAATTTACTGCCCTAATTCCTTCCTTTACTTCCATTTCTTTGAACTTTGCAAGCATTATTCACACATTCTATTAATTATCTGATAAACTCACCAGTACACCCCTTCCCATGCTTAATGCTCAACATCTACCACTGTTTTCATATTAATGCAATAAGGTGATCATTGTTCATTTGCTAATGTATACATATATTTTATATGCTGTAATAGTTGCCAGAGACTGTATGTGCAATTGTTAATGTATATTGTTTAATATTGTTCATGTGCATTACTGAATGTTTAAAAATGGCTGTAATATTTTGGGAGATTTTCTCCTTAGACCTTCACTGAAAAGGGGTATTTGACTAAGTCAGACAAGCATAGCAAACAAAAGTAAAATAAATAAATAAAAATAAATAAGGACTGAGTAATGACTACAAGTATGAGCTGGCAGCTACAACTGCTTAAAATGAGATCCTTTCCTGACTAGCTGCACTCTAACTATCAGACAGAATGCGAAGTTTGGAAATTTGGAAATGTTTGACAGTACAGTCACTATTCCTCTGCAATCAGTTAATGTGGGATATCTAAAGCAGGTACTTTGGTGATATCATGAGTTGTGAGCTTTAAGTAATTTTAAACAGTTAGACATCTTAAAACTTTTACTTTTGCTTTTGTTTTACAGCATTCAACAAACTTAATTAAGTTATTGCTATGGTTGAAAAAAACAAAAATTAGTGTGATAACCACACTGTAATAGTAGCAGCAGCATTTGTAAAGCTGCAGAATTGCTAAAATCCAGGAACGTTTTAAACTTAAAAAAAAAAAAAGTGAAAAGGAGATCTGCCCAAAATATAGTTTGTGTGGAACACACACGGATGCTGTGATTGTAAACTTAGGAACTGTTAGGCACCTGTCATTTACAGAACTATAACTGAAGTTGGAGTTGGAATTGTTGATAGGACTTTATTTGAAGTACAGCTGCAGTTTGTAGTCCAGGTGTTCTGGTACATAGCCCCAGGAATTTGAGCTACAAATATACAAGACTAGTACAGCAGGCAGTGGAGAAAGACTCAAACAGAAGGAAGACTAAAAGAAGTGAAGTGCTTGTGAAAGAGCAAGAAACTGATGCACCTCTGAAGCCACACTCCTGCATTGACTGCAGAGGTCAGAAGATGGTTATGATCAAGGTAAGTGTGCCTTATTGATTGTAAGAAAAAGTTGGCACTTTCTATGGCAATGGTTTCAGAGAACTGTGATGTTATAGTAGTAAATCTAAGTTGCTGGTGTTATGTGCATGTGCTTTTTGAGAAACCCTCTTTTCTCCAGTCATATTTGCTCATTTACTTGGCTGTCAGCTTGTCTGATTCTTTTGCTGGTGCCATAACAGAAAGTGCGGAAGTTGTGTTGGGAAATTTATAATATCAACACAGTGTTAACTATAATAAAAGTACAAATATTGGCTGTTTAAATATGCTCTTCCTAAAAAGTCAAGTATTTCAAATAATATAAATGGAAAGGAGAGCGTCAGGCAGGTTATCCACACTTAGCGTTTACAGTGGTACCACAGTTCTAAGTAAGTTGCAGGTAAACCAAAAATTTTTAAGCAATACCAGGTTTACAAAATTGCAAGTAAACCAAAAATTCTGAGCGATACCAGGTTTACAAAGTTCCACACCTCGGCCAATAGATCCCCTTATAAAAGTTCAGCAGTATTCACTCCACCTCGCTTCACATGCGAAAAAACGGATCGACCAAGGCGAATAATCCAATAGCTTTAACTTTATTAAAGTACAACAGATCGGCAAGCGCTTTCACCCGTAGGCTTCATCAGGCCACAAATAAAGTATGCATTCAGATTAGTTTTATATGTTAATATGTATTAACGTCACTTCCTTTAATTAGTGTAACTCTCTACTCGCTTTAAAAGACTTGCGCGTCTTTCCATATATAGTATAAAGAACAAGTCATTATAAAACTTTCAAAAAATACTGCTGAACTTTTATAAGGGGATCTATTGGTCGAGGTGTGGAACTTTGTAAATCTGGTATTGCTCAGAATTTTTGGTTTACTTGCAATTTTGTAAACCTGGTATTGCTTAAAAATTTTTGGTTTACCTGCAACTTACTTAGAACTGTGGTACCACTGTAAACGCTAAGTGTGGATAACCTGCCTGACAGTGTTAACTATGTTGTAACAGTACAGTGAAAGTGGAACTCTTCAAATTATTGCTATAACAAACATTGACATTATGAGTTGAAAATCCTAAAGATGCTTATTTTCAGTGTTTATGAATATTGTACATTAGGAATGCTTTTAAAACACAGCTAAGATACAGCTATAGTACTGAACAGCACTGTGGACATATATCATCCAAAATGACAAATTTCATAAGTTGTATTTTAAGTACTTAAGTATATTGCATTTTTTGTTGTTTTTACTTGGTTTGCAGGATTTACTAATTGTTAAGGTTGGTTCAGTAAAACACAGCAGTGCGTACTCATGCATCATGGGATCATAGGATTATAGGAGGTTACTAGGCTAATGGCCTTGCGGCCCTTACAAGCCTAGCCAAGAATTTTTTTCCCATAAAAGAAACCTCAGTCAGCACCTGTTACCCCTGTCAATGTAGTAAACAGGTGGAACCCCTGGGACAAATTTGTGGTTTCCCATCCACTCATCAAGGTTGAGCTTGAAGAGAGTCAGCAAGGTACTTTGTTTGACATGACTTGGAAGTCTATTCCAGAGACGGTGCAGCATCTGGGAGGCAAAACCTGTCTCTCCAGCACATTTTGTTGATGTTGCATATTAGATTTAGGCCTTTTGAGCTAGTAATGTGTGAGGAGTTAGACTTACGGATTTGGAGCATCTCTAATAGGGCAGGGTCTAATATTGCCTTATAGGCGAGACACAGATCACCTCTGAGCATTCTGTATGATACCGAGTAGTGTGATAATGATTTGAGCCTGTCCACATAGGACTGGTGTTGGAGGCCATGGATTCTCCTTGTGAAGTATTTCTGTGGTCTTTCCAGTTGATACAGGTGTTTGGAGAGGTACATATCAAATGGGGCAATATACTCAATTATTGGCCTAATGAGGGAGGAGTACAGAGAGGTAATATCCTCCTTTTTTTCTGGATGCAATCCCTTTACTTATGAGATGAACCAAGTAAAAGGTTTTTCTGACCACTGCCATTACATGATGGTCAAATGTGAGCTGTCAACCTGAGTACCCAGGTATCTCACCACAGGTTTTGTGCTTAGGGGGTTGCCATTGATCTGGTAATTAGTAGTGGCTGTGTTTTTGCCAAGTGGTATGATAATACATTTTTCTTGCATTTAACTTAAGGCCATGACTTTGGCACCAGTTATTTGTTGCTGTGAGACCCTCTTGCAGTATGTTAACATCATTTGGGTATTCAATGACAGCACTCAGCTTACAGTCATATGCAAACTTGGTCAGCCACAGGCCTTTTGTCTTTGTCTCGACCTCTGAGTAGTAGATGCCAAACAGTAGGGGTCCCAGGACAGATCCCTGGGGAATACCACTAGTGACAGGTCTGCTAACAGAAATGGAGTCACCTATTTTGACTTTGTGGGTCCTATCAGTGAGCCAGTTGGCCACCCATCTGATGAGATAGGGTTTTATGCCAAATTGTGTTAGCTTTTCGGTGATGCCTGAGTGGGGATTGTGTCAAAGGCCTTGGCCAAGTCAAGGTATGTTGTATGTACTGACTTTCCTTCATCCAGGGCCTTGCTGCCAGTTTACACAAAAAAATACAACCAACTAGCCACCAAAAACTTCACCTCTAGAAAAACATCAATAAAACATCACCATGAAAGGAACAATGCTCGGAGATGCTTTTAACCTTTTATTGCACGTTCTGGTACCTCGGCCATTCACCTTGGTGACAGTTTCAAAGAAGTCAACCAGGATCAACATGCAAGATTTGCTTTTGACAAATCCAAAGTGGGTGGGGTCAAGTGCTTAGAGATTGCCTATGTCCTTGTTTATGAGATCTATAATAATACGCTCCATAGCTTTACAGGTCAGACTTGTCAAGCTAATGGGGTGATACTTTCCAGGGTCAGTAGTGGCAACACCTTTCTGCAAGGGGATGACAATGGCAGTTCTCCATTCTGCTGAAATGAAGCCTGTACTTTGGCTGTGGTTGAATAGGGTGCTCAATGTCAAAGCTAGTTTTTGCTGGAGATGGTGAATACAACCTGGGATACTACCAGGTCCCATGCAGGCTGTGTTCTCTACCTTGGCTAGGGCCTTTAACACTTGATCTACAGAGATGTGAGGTGCGGGACAAGTATCAGGGATGTCGAATGGGCCTTTGGGGGATTGGGGGGTGAAGTTTGTGCTGAACCTATCTGCTAGCAGGCTGGCTAAGTCAAAAGCATCAGTGTAAATGGTACCATTAAGTACTAATTCAGAACAAATTTGGGCTTTGCCATGGATATTCCTAATGTAACTGAAGAAGGTTTTGTGGCTTCCTTTTATTTTGGAGGCTAATTTCAATTCATAATTGGCTTTGGAGGTTTTCACTAGTGATCTAATTTGCTTGTTGAAGCTGAGGTGAGAGTTTTTCCAATTTGGAATTTGCTCCATTTTACCTTTGGACAACAGTGTTTTCCTTTTATTGTAAAGCCTGTTGATAGAGGATGTCCACCAGACAGGTTTGTGTTTCCTTGAAGAGCAGATTTTAGTTCTGTTGGGTATGGCTGTATCCATGCAGTGGTACAGGTGCTTGTATACGGCATCGGCATACTATTCAGCATAGTTGTCTGCATCCTCTGAGGGAGGCAGAAGCGTGAAGCTACTGATACACTCCCTTAGGAGGTTGTAGTCAGCTTTTGAAAAGTTTTTTATCCTGGTTATGGCTGGGGGTGGGGTGGGGTGGGGATATTCACTTTGAATGAGACAGACCGATGATCTGATCTCACCAGGGAAAATCATACTATGGGAGTGGTGCAACGGTCACTCCTGTTGGTGAGAACCAAGTCCAGAATGTTATCTCCTCTTGTGCGGGATGTGACAAGCTGGTCTAGTGCATTAGAATTGATTAAGTCAAGGGATCATTGGGTGAGTGCTTTAGTGCAGGAATAGTTCACCCAGTCTATGGTGGGGTAGTTGAAGTCATCAAGGATCATGGTGTAAGGGGGAACCTTGATGGAGTCAAGTAGGTCCAGGTAGGAGGAGTGGGTGTCCTGAGTCATGGAGGGGGGTCTATAGCTTTCTATAACTTGGAAGGGTGTCTTGCCAACTGTCAGTTGCACCTGAAGTAATTCTAGTGTGCCATGCTAGCAAACCAGTCTGGAGGTATGCCTGTCCTTAATGAAGACAGAGACACCACCACCCTTAGTCTTCCTGTCTTCATTTTGGGGTCAAAATGTCTGTAATGAGGTATAGCCTATAAAGGCAGGGCTGGTCTCCGCAACTCTGAACCAAGCTTCCATGACCTCACAGACAGTGAGTGCATTTTCAGGTTAAGGCTCCTAGCATTAAGCAGCAAGACCTTCAATTTGCTTTTTGACAGATCTTTTGTGTTGGAAGATTTGTTTTTGGGACATAACTTAAAAAAGGCATAATGGGGAGGGGAGAGCCTCGGCCTGGATCTGGAATCCCAGGGGTGACAGGTGGAGGCTATCTCTGGCAAAGCATTGAGGCCTGTCAGCCATGTCTTCCCAGGCAGACAGAGTCTGGATCCCCTTGGAAAGACACCAGAAATTAAACCAATTGTTGAAGTCAATTATTTTTTGTTGGTATTGTGGTATCATGTGGTAGGATGCTGTTTAGGACTAGGGTCATGTCTGCCTGGGAAACATACTCTGAGAGCTCAGTCATGTCTCTCCTCATATAATCTAGGGAGGTACGTCTCAAGTCATTCACACCAACATGGACAATGTCAGAATCATACTTGTACCTGCTGTGGAGAGACTTAAGTGCGTACATGATGTGATGGATTCTGGCACCTGACAGACAACTGAGCGTGACCTTCTCCTTGTTGAGCCTGGTGAGGGAGACATTGGTGTGTCTCATAATTGAGTCACCAATGACTAGCATGTTTGGTTTATGGTTAAGCTTTATGGGCTGTGCTAGTTTATTGTTATACCTTATGGACTGTGCTTGTGAGACATTGGTGTGTTGTCTGCTGTGTGTGATGCATTTTATAATGTGTGTAGACTATTTGTGAGTGTACTTTGGAGGTCTCTGTTGTTTAGGTAAGTTTTTATTGAGGACCTCTGCATAGGTGGGTGTGTGTTGTGCTTGGCTATGTGATATGGGTGGTGTGGTGTTTGTGCTGGCAATCTCTTCTTTGTTAGGAGTACTGACTGTGGTGCGACAGAGCATGGATTCCAGGTTACTGATGTAAATGAATTTCTCACAAGTAGAAGAATTATATGCTAGGAGAAGAGAACTGTTAATGAATATGAGGTAGTTGTTACACTGTCTCATTATGCCCATATAGACCAGGCTGACAGGATAAACTGATGGGAATTGTCCAGACATAGTATTCTGAATACTTGGCAGACTTATGGCAAGAGGGTTTTAATAGGGGTTTGTCCACAAGAGTGTAGACCACAAAAACCTTCTAAATGTAAAATAACTGGCCTGAAGCACAAGTGCTAGAACCAAAACTAAGATGTTTAGAATAGCAGATAAATTTAATCAGTGCTACTAAATAGCAGTAATAAGTAAAGCAGAAAAAGAGCACTTGAACACTTAAAAGCATGCAGCAGAGCAAAATAAGGAAAAGTAGGTAGAACACAGTTAGACTAAGAGCAGCTGAATAAAGTATGTATTTTTTTCTTAAGTGGAGAGGGAGGAAACAGAAGATATTCAAGATTAAGAAACTAAGTGGGTTGGCCTTCCCAAATGCTCTCTTTGTAAACAATAGAGAGGTGATGAGATGGGACTGGTAGGAGTGTCCAAAATTAAAGAAGCAAGGGGATAGTCTTTCCCAAATGATCTCCCTGTACTCAGTTGAGTGAGTAAATGAGATGGGACTGGGAAGAGTATCCAAAGACAAATTTACAGCTGGGGTGGGCAATTCCAAAGCCACCAAGTATATTCAATGAAACAAATAAATAAATGCAGTACAGTTTTGTTAACTATCACTGAAATAGAACAAGTGCAAAAAAGTATACGTATATCAGCTTTGTATGTCGAAATGGTTGTAGAATCAGTCACAGCCAGCTAAACAGCTTTGCTCCTGAAGTTATTGAAGGTTTGGAGCTCCATGTTTATTTTTACCAGATTTCAAGTGAAAGAGTTAAAAGGCATTAAGTGCAATTTGTGTAATATAAAATCTGTTCATTTTGTGCATGGTTTACTTTAACTGTTTAGTTTGCTAATGCTCAATTATTTTTGTGAGATGATATAATATTACAGATACTGCACATGTTTAATTGGCAGTGAAGTAGCTAGAACCTGTCAGACGTTATTTGAGCCATTTGAGCCTATTTAAGGATTAGCTGACATATATTAAATTCTGTAAGCAATGTATAATTACAACTGATTTATTGTACCTTTTGATATATATATATATATATATATATATATATATATATATATATATATATATGTGTGTGTGTGTGTGTGTGTGTGTGTGTGTGTGTGTGTGTGTGTGTATATATATATATATATGACATTTAAAAGTAATTTAATATATTTTAAATATTTTAAATAACATCCAAATTGCTAAGGCTGTTGTGATTCTGTTCAAAAGTCCATTTATCAGTTAAACTTGAGAATTCTGTTATTCATTTGCCTGCTTGTTTATCCTTTCTGGCTAAAGCAAATGGAAGCACAGTGATAACAAACAAAAGAGTAAAAAAAAACAAAGAAGATTCATTAAAAATTAAGGTTGTGACTGCACCAAAAACAAAGAAAAAAAGAATTTTCATTTGGTTCAGAGGCATAAAAATTGTAAGCATGACTTTTTTAAACATGTTAAAGTAAGAAAAAAGTCAAAAGGAAATATTACAAAATATAAAGGAACCCAAAAATATCAGATAGAGACAGAATCATTACTATGGCAACTCTTATGACAAGGGCAAATAAAAAGTCATTGGGAAGAAGACAAAGCAGACAGGGAAAACAGTTGACTGTTGAAAGCAGAAGAGGTACCAAATCATGTAAAACTATGACTACAAATATAATGTGAGTAGTGGAAAACAGAGACAATGGAAGAGAGTAGATAGTGAAAAGTGATGGAGAATGCAAAATAGGTGACAATCAGAAGAAACAAAGTCTAAAACAAGACACTCCTAGAGTGTCTTGAGATGTTTTAATGTGTGTGAAAGAAACAATTAAATGTTTCATGACCAAAACATAGAAAGAGCTAACAAAAACAGAAAAAAAATGAAGTCATAGTATCTCTTCATTCATTATCAGCCCCACTCCAAGGAGAAAAATTGTTGCTACACAGCAGTGATTGGAACAGCAGTTTCATTCAATGTTTTCCTGATAGTAATTGATTAATAACTACTTATTCACTAACAGACAAAAAATAATAATAATTAGGGAATTTAAGAAAATATTTGAATGTGTGTTACCCTTGCATAAAAGTGATTCTCTACTGATACTGGTAATTACAGGCCTGTTAGTCTTAATAGTATTACTTGCAATGCTATGGAAAACATTGTAGTTGAACTAATAAACCATTCTAGATGTCTCTCTATCTTTCTATCTATCTATCAATCTATGACCTTATATCCCTGGATATACATGACATTGGCTTTTAAAAGGCATGCCATGCCTTTTCTACTTGATTGAGTTATTTGAAAGGAATAAAGGATTACCCATGTCGTGGATAAGGGGCAAGCTGTCCACACTGCCTATGTGGAACTTGTCAAGGCTTTTGACAGTATCCTTCACCCTAAGATTATTAAAAATCTGTCTCAGCTCCAGATTAATCCATGCATAGTTTATTGGGTTGGTTACCTGCTGTCTTACAGAACGTATACCATTAAGGTTAGAGGTATTTGATCCAGACAGAAAAATGTCACCAATGTTGTCCCACATGGAGCTGCTCTGGGTCTCCTCCTCTTTGGTATATATTTCTAAGACATAAAAGGTTTTATTAATGGACTATGGATAACTAAATTTTGCTGATGATTGCAAACTGGGTCAGTTATCAAATGTGATTTTGATACTCAAATTCTCTGATTAGGGATCTGACAATCAAATGCTTGGTGTATTAATTATGAGCTTACACTCCACACCAAGAAATACAGCATAATTACCTTTTAAAAATTTGACATCAGTTATAGTTATCATATAGGTACCATTCTAATTAAATTTGCAATAGGCATCAGGGGCTTGTGTATATACATTAATAACAGCCTCTTCTTTGACCACTTTGTCTGTGTTGTGGTTAGAAAATCTTTCTACATTGCACAACTTTTCTTTTGTGGCATCTACTCCAGGTCCATAGATGTCAAATTCCTACTTTATTCATCCCTTCCAAGGCACATTATTGAATATAATGCCCCCTTGTCCATGTTTTTTTGCTAGCCACCTAAATCAGATAGAGAGGTCTCAATGTGTCCTTACCAAAAAGATCTCAGATCCCAGTACCTTTTGCTATGCTGGTAGACTAAAAGCCCTGTTCCTCTGCTCACTGTTATTCCTGAGAGGCGATCTCTGCCTTTTCTTCAGTGCAATAAACTAACATGAGCTCCATGAACTTCTTTACCCAAACAGAACCAGTGGTAAAACAAAACAATGGTTCTGGAAACCTAAGCTGTACTACCACGTCAATAATTCCACATCACATGACAGATGTCTGTCTCATCCCTTGTTTCTGGAATAATATGCTTTTACTTATCAAACAGAGTACTTCCTAAGTCATCCTTAAAACAAGTCTAGATGACTGGATGGTTGACCAAAAATTATGGAAAAAGTCTACTTAACTGCGGGCATTGTTAGTCTGCAGCAGTATTAAGTGATATGGCTGAGCTTCTTAATTGTCTCCTTCAGTCGTAGGTTCATAGGTGTGTATCAGGCTAATGACCACTAGGGCCTTTTTAAGCCTAGCCTTGATCTCAAATCTCTGACAAGTTCTGGTACCATTGATAAGTGCAAGCAGGGGCTTGAGAGATTAAACATTTCCAAACAGGGCCTGGGAGATGAAACATTTACAACCTACCTGTGTCCATTAGAGACATAGGTGTCAAACCAGGGACAAATTTCCTGTTCCCCATCCAATTGTCCAAGTTACACTTGAATCAGGTTAGGAAGAACTTCATTTCATAAAGCTGGGGAATCAATTTCAGAGAAGGGGAAGTCTGTGGGATAAATACCTGTGTCTCCAGCAAGCCCTATTTATATCACAGGCAAGGTTTACATTTTTAAAATGGCTAATGCTGGTGCTGAATGTTTTGCAGATATGCAGGGGATCCATCAGGGTATGGCCAGACAATGCCTTGTAAGTCAGGCATACATCTCGCCTCAACAGCCTGTAGGAGACAGAATACAGGGAAAGGTCTTTGAGGTGGTGGTCTGCATTGGACAAGTTACTTACTCCCTGTGTTATTGTGCTGAGAAACGTCTGTGGACATTGCAGTTGTTGAATGTGCCTAGTAAGGTACATACCAAAGGGGGCATTGTACTCCATGGTAGGTCAGATGAATGCTGACCATAGTGGAACACTGACCTCCTTGACCCTAGATGCCATACTTTTGTTTATAAGTTGCACAACATAGAATGATTTTCTCTGGTCAAATGATGGATTTCTGTCTACTTCTGTTCCAAAGCCCTTGACTACTAGGTCGACTCATAGGGGTGTGTTGTCAATCTGATAAGTTACCAGGGGCGGATGACTTCCCAAAATGATACTTTTATGCATTTCTTAGTAATTAGTTTTGGTCCATGACTCTGAAGCAAGTTATTTGTCTATGTCAGCTTTTCCTGGAAACATTATTGTCAGTGGGGGATTCTATGACAGCATATAATTTTCAAACACCTGCAAATTTTTCAGCCAGAGGCCTTTGACATTAGCATTTGATTTCAGAGAAGTAAATACTGAAAAAAAGTGGTCCCAGGAATTATCCCTGAGGGACTACACTTATGACTGGCCGCTTTTTAGAGGTGGACTCCTCAATTCTAACTTCCTGGGTCCTGTATGTGAACCAGCAAGCTATCTATTGAGTTACATAAGGGTTTATATATAACCTTTTGAGTTATAAACAATTATTTAGTGGCATATTGTATCAAATGTTTTGGCCAGGAATCAAAGTAGCCAGTGTGATCTATTCTGATAAATTATAAACTGTTTTTTAGGACAAAAGCACTTATTTTATCTTTTATGTGATAATAAACTATTTTTGTAATTAAATGGCATGAGCTAGATGCTTTTCTGCCACAATCCTGTATTTTTTCTGAACTATTTTATTGATTTATTTGTGTATTTGTTTATTTAACATTTGTTTACCAGGAAAGTCCAACTGGGACAGAGCACATTTTCAGTGGAGGCCTGGGAAGAAATGCTTCAAACACACGCCTCTGGAATATGGGTGGAAAATGGAGCACCCAGTGGAAACCCACACAAATGCAGGGAGGACATGCAGACTCTGCACCGAAGGCACACCAGCCAAGAATTGAACAGGAGAGCTTTTTGCTGTGAGGTGACAAAGCTAACAGCTGCACTACTATGCCACCCATCTTGCATCCATTCTCAAAAAAGGTCCACCAGGTGGAGTAGGTTTGACTTGCCATTGACGAAACACAGTTGCGTTGGGACCAGTGTCAGGAGACATCTTATGTCATTTTTGATTATTTCCATGATGATTCTTTCCTTGATTTTGCATATGAGATGAGTAAGACTTATGGGTCTGTAGTTTCCAGCAAAAGTAGATGACCCATCTTTGATGGTAAGCCATAAGCTTATTAAGACTCTATGGAACCTAAAGAGAAGGAGAAGATGATAGGTGAGGACATTGAAAGGAAGGATGGATGACGAATACACAGATATGTAATACAGATAGAATTCAGATATTTGTTTTGAAAATCTAACACATTTGATATTAGGTGATGTGATAACATACATTTAGCAGAAATTCAAAGCAGTATCAATGATACTCATACTGGATAATTAGTCTGTAGTAATTCGAACTAGCCAAGATTATGACAGCAAACATACTTTCTTCCTCTGGATTGGGCGTAGGTTATTACAACAGAGAAGCATTTGATGATGACTGGGCCAAAATGAGATCTTGGAGAATAGAGTGGGTTAGGGATGTGTACACAGACATTTAAAAAGATAGTGATAAAAAATAATCTAGTTTTAGGCAGTTTCATGATAGAAAGGAATGAAAAGAGAAGAAAACAAAAGGAAGTAAGAATAGAAAGTAATTTATAGTTAATGCCTATTTACAATGCAATTAGAAAGTAGATGGAAACTTCATGGAAGATGAAAAATTTCTTAAGGCATCTTTTTGAAAAAATATTAAGTGAACATATACATATAAATAACACTTTCAGAAGAAAGAGTTGAAAATGGACCATACATAGTGTAACATGGAGTAATATGATGAAAGATATTTTTGTAAAGGCTGAAAAAATATAGCATGACTTGTGTTTAATTTTTTTATTTATTTATACACCATCGATCATGTTTGTCCCACTAGAACAATAGCCTCTTTTTAAGTGAGACCCGACGTGGTATTCATACTGACTAAGGGAAATTTGCCTAAGGCACTAAGGAAACTTACCCTACTCTTTATTGCTGCTAGATAGTACTGGGTGGCTCTTACAGCAGCAAGGAAAAGGCCTAAGGGAAGCAACTGCACTGATGAAGAGGAGGAAGAGAAAAGAAAATCTATGGAGAATTTGGAGACAGAAAATGAGAATTCAGAGAAAAGTTGTTCTATGTGGAGTATTAGAATGTGAATAAATATTCTTATGTAGTGATTGATACAAATAAGCAGAATTTGTCTCAATAAGTGTGTTGGAATGGTGTATACAGTGGTATATCCCTGAGTAGATAACAGGACTGGTGTCAGGAAGGCTTGCAGATGATGTTCTTTTAAGTGTTTTCAAGCAGGATGATGCAGGTGATAGTTCTGTTGTTTCATGGGGTAATATGGCAAATAACTTTTTCGTAAATGCTGAGGATGGTAATGTGAAAAAGGAGCCAGGTAATGTGGCAGCAGAGAAGGCAGCAGTTAAAACTTATACAGCAGTGACAGAAAGTAAAAAGGGAAAACAGCAACACACTGAGGAGGAGTCTAGTTTTCTGGCAAAAGATAATGCACTAATTAAAATGTGCATAACTGACAGCAGTCAAAAAAGGGAGCAGCAATAAACTCTAAGGAAATCATTTTTAAGAAGACCAACTGTGAGAATAAGAACAGAAATTGGCAGGTTTTATATATGGGAAGAGACAGAAAAATCTGATTCTGAGGATCAAGAATTGGTTGCACATAAATCCAGGAAAAAATGTACAGTAATGGAAAGACTAAAAATAAGAAAGTAAAGATATTAAAATATTTCCCCAGAAACTTAAAAAGAAGAAAAAGAAACAATTTCAGAGTACTTACAGTAAATGTGAACAGTACTGACACTGTAAAAAGGGATAGGGATATTGCAATGGAGTGCTAAATGTGACATAGATGTTATTTTATTAGAGGTTGTAAGATTCCTAACAAGTGAAGAAAGACCGTAAACAGAAATAAATTGGGAAGTGAACATTGTTCTGGAGTAGCTGTGTTATGTAAAAAAAAAAAGAAGTGAAAATACTAGAAGCAATGATGCTAAGGATGGGGGTTAACTGATGTGGATGTGAGGTGGAGTGGGCATGTTTACAGAATTATGGAATTATATGCTTATACAGCTAACAAGGAAAGAGAGAATTGGTTTCAACAAATATTAGACTATGTGGTGGTTAACATAGAAAATTTTAATTGGAGGGGGACATGTGATTTAAGGGGAAGACAAAAAGAAAGGGAAAGATGTAAAAATACAGAAAGTGATAAAATGTGGTAAATTAGTTGTGTGGAACAAGCATCAATGGACATATAGAAGGGGGCACTTAGATCTGAAATTGATTATTTCTTATTATTGGAACCCTTGGGGTTAGAAAAAGCGATACAGCTTATGACGAGTCTTTCAGGCCATATAGCAATATGAATGGAGGTGATGGAAGAAAGGGAGTAAATTAAAATAGGAAAGGAAGTCATCATCTCCTTTTGGCTTTTCCCAGTTAGGGGTCACAACAGTGGAACAACAGTCCGCAGAACAATTAGCAGTGGAGTTTTATGGTATGGAGTTGCCAGTCCGGCACCCAACCTTCCACAGAAGGCACACACATGCACACACTCACACCTAGGGCCAATTTAGAGTGTCCAGTCCACCTACAGCATGTCTTTGGAATGTGGGAGGAAACCAGAGCACTCGGTGGAAACCCACATCACCACAGGGAGGACATGCAGATTCCGCACAGAAGGAACCCCAGCTGAGAATTGAACCGGAGAACCTCCTGCTGTGAGATGGCAATGCTAACCGCTGCACCACCACAGCTGCTCAAAAATTGGAAAGAAAGTAAAAGGAATAAATGAGAAATTAAAGGGATGAATCTGGAGAGTGGGAACTATTGCCATTATGAAAGGATCAAATAACCATGGAGGATTTCTACAAAAACTGGTCAGAGTGGTGAACTGAATTTAAAACAGAAGTATCAAAAGTGTTTTTTTTTTTCAATGGCAGGATGATGTAAGAAAGGAAATACAGTGATGTATGGTAAAATTTATAGAAATGAATTAGATAATTTATAGAATAATTCAAGAGACTATTTTGATATGGAAAAATAGATCTATAAAATAAATCAAGAACAAATTAAGGCACTACAGTCTAGGCAGAGATATTATTTACAAAGGAGAAAGGAGGAGGTATCAGCATATATGGATAAAATAGTAAAGGTGGATATTAGTATAAAGAGAAAAAATAAAAATGTAAAGGGAGAGGTAACAAAAACACAAGAGGAAATTATGAGTGTTGTAAAGTGAACAGTTGGCTAAGTAAAGGCATATGCATGAAGTACGCTGTCAGGCAAGGATGGCCCATAAGTGGAGTACTTTTTGCATTGGTGATGAATGTGATAGTGAGTAGGCTAGCTTATAAAATGAAAGATGCTATGTATGTGATGCAAAAGAGGTAGTGACTCTGGTAGTTTTGACATTCACTGATGATACTGTTGTAGTTTCTAAGAAAACAATATGAAGAATGTGTTGGATTTTCTGAATGAATGTTTAAGAGGAACAGGAATGAGCCTGAATAAAGATAAAAAGTAAGGCTTTGGGTGATGTGGTAAAAACTGAGGATGCATATTTTTTCAGTGAATGTAGAGTTCTTGCTAGGATTAACATTGGGAAAAATAATGTAGTTATGATGCAATGGGAGAGAGTGGTAGAATAAATGTAAGAAATGTGTCTTCTTTGGAAGATGTATAGATTAGCATTCAAGAAAAAGGTTTATCTGGTGAATTTGGAATGAATGGAAAAATAGCATATATGTTAAATTTTTATATGATCCCAGTAAAATATAAAAAGCAAATTGTGCAATTGGTGTATTCTTTTATATGAGGTTCAACATTAAATGCAGTTTAAAGCAGTATGTTGTATAAGAGCGAAGATTAATATGGACTGGGTTTTTAAAATCAGTTGTTTATTCTGCTTCTTTAGACTTGGATAGCATAATAAATTGTGTAAAGGAAGAGAATGAGAATTTAACAGTGATAAAGTTTTTAAGTATATGTGAAGAAAATTCTAGGAGATGATGGGAATAAGATAAAGGGAAAAGGAATACATAAGTGAGGAAATATTAAAAAAATCAAGAAAATTGCTAAAATGGAATATAAAAACATGATGATGTAGAGAAAGATAGAAGGATGTGGTATACTAATGTGATGAAACAATATTATTTCTTTATTAAAGCCATTAAAGTAAGAAAAAATGGTGTGCTAAGAAGGCAGAGTGTCAGGATTTCCAAGAAAAACTAGTATTATGTAAGTTATGAGTAATGAGGAATGTGCAATATAAAATATTGGAAGAGATTTATTTATTTCATGGGCAGGAAGAGACAACAGGGCATGCTTTTGTTGTAAATGTAAAGGAGAGGTGAAACTCTGGAAAAAGTAATATGAAGAAAAATTATTTGAGAATGTTAATGGCATAAACGACCTAGCTATGAATATAATTATGTATAGATATTATAGGCATAAGAAGGAAGAATATTTGAGAAGGGCAGATTATTTATTTTATGTAATATAGCATATTTGGAATGAAAGAATGAGTAAAATTTGCTTTAATGGGAAACAGATTTTGACAGATATATTGTGAAAAATCAGTTTATGGTTGTGGAATGAGTGGTATAACTTATGGAAGAAGAAACCATGAGGGTGTTATAAAAAATGATTAATAAAAAGTAGAAATGAATGGATATATATATATATATATATATAGATATATATATATATATATATATATATATATATATATATATATATATATATATATATATATATTATAAATATGCATAATTTTAAATATATAAATAATATTTTTATAAGTTGTGTTAAATAAAGAATCCCTGCTCTTTTTGATAAGTCCCATTGGATCTTTGACATCAACCTCAGCTACCTGCAAACCAGGCAGATGGAACCTTCATTTAAAATCTCATTCAAAGGACAACACACTTACGAGTAGTATCAGTATTGGAAAATTAATCCAACTACCTGGGAATGGAATATATCTGCCACCATTCATACCACAGGTGAGCATATGACCTGTTGCGCTGCTGAGATTACACTTCCAAGTATTAGTGGAATAAATTGGTATATTTCAAGTTTTCCAGTATTTTCTTTGAATGGTTATGGTTTCTCACAAATGTGTTCTGTGCCTCAAACACCTTTAGCTCTTCTAATGTTCACAATAGTGGGTGCTTACATGTCAGTATCATTTGCGTAAGCCAGTCCTGTCTGTTCCAATTGTCTTCCACAATTACAAAACAGATTGGATCCCCAGCCTATCTAGGTCCATAATCTACAAAGCAGCATATTAACTGCTGTATCCTTGGAACAGACCATTACTAGAGTTCTCAGAAAGCACCCACTTGAATAGAAAACTTTAGCAGTGTGTTTGAAGCCATATTACTCAAATAAAATCTGTCTAAATTATCAAAACTATGTAGCCACGTAACTATTTACCCTGTGTTTGTTGATTTATCAACATCAGATATGTTGATAAACCCATTGCTACATGATCCTGATCTTCTCTTACACAATCACAGTATGTAAACATTGAAAGATTTAAACTATTTGCTATTTGTGTCTACATTATAATAAGATGTGTATTAACTACTTATGCCACATGAGACTTTACATTACAGGTGTCAGAAAGCACACTCTTCATGATCTAACTTAAGCATTTTATAAGCATGCTCCTGTATCCCATTGAATCTATTTTAAGGCAACAGCATCTTTTAGGAATGTCTGTATTTGCAAGAGTGTAAGTCAACCATATCATTATTTCTAAGGTAATTAAATACTTTCTATCACTGTTGTTGAATACAAATACTTTCATATTCCCATATTTGAACTCCTGCCTATCCAAGACTACCCTTTAAAGAGCTGTGCAAGGCTGAGCATATTTGAAAGTATGACCTCATCACTGTGTGCCAAGGCAAATGTTTAGCTTGAAAGTAAGTGTAAGTGAAAGAGTTGTGGAGACCTTTCCCAATGTAAACATTTCCACTGTGGAAAAGAGTACAAAAAGAATTGTTGGATAAGCCATTCCTGCCAAGCAATAGAGCCTGTCACACACACTCACAAGTTAGTCATTATCAGATCTGACCACATGTCTAATTCCACAATCTAAAGAACATGGCATCAACTGATGACACCATAGGAAAAGTCATACTGCAAGTGTGAATCAGAATATACCTCAACATACCAAAAGGCAAGAAGGCACATAAAAGCTGCAAGATAAAAGAACTTGATAATTTATTTGTAAAATTAATAAAATAAACATGTGAGTGCTTTCATAGGTTCATAGGTTCATACTAGGCTATCTGCCCTAGGGCATTTATAAGCCTAGCCAGAGTTGTGTGGCTTTCATCACCCCTTAGGTTGAAGAATACTATACCCATTAGTTTGCCGTGCCTCTGTCCAGCAGTGATACAGAGATGATCACCGGGGTAAACCTATGATCTCCCATCCACTGGTCAAGATTACTCTTGAACAGAGCCAGCGAGGTGCTCTGTCTCACATGGACCAGGATTCTGTTCCACAGCATAGGGAGTCTCTGGGTGATGAATCTGTCCCTCCAGCACTTCCTATTTATATCCGTGTTGAGGTCTAAGTCTCTTGCTCTTGTGGCTCTGGTGGATTTGGATTTTTTGAGGTGGAGCATGTCCATTAATTCCGGGTTGGACATGGCCTTGTATGTCAGGCACAGGTCACCTCTGAGCAGACGGTATGCGATTGAATAGAGCTGGAGTTTCTTCAGTCGGGCAGCATATGGCATATTTTTGAGCCCCTTTATCCTTTTGGTGAGGAACTTTTGGGGTCTTTCCAATTGCTGCAGGTGTTGGGTAAGATACATTCTGAATGGGGCATTGTACTCAATCATTGGTCTGATAAGTGAAGAGTACAGGGAACAATGACCTCCCTTGATCTGGATGTGAATCCCTTCATAATCAGGTGGGCAATGTAGAAGGTCCTCCTAACCACTTTGGCAATGTGAGTGTCAAAAGAAAGGTTACTGTCAACTTGGGTCCCCAGGTCCCTGATAACCTCTTCTGTGCTTAATGGATTGCCACCTATGTGGTAACTTGGGTTACCTTGTTTTACCAAAGGGTATGACTATACATTTTTGGCTTAGCTTAAGGCCATGGCTCTGGGACGAGTTATCCATTGCTATGAGACCTCTCTGAGGGATGGCTGTGGCTGGTGGAGTTTCAACTATAGTCATCTGCAAACTTTGTCAGCCACAATCCTCCTATGTTTGCCTGCACTTCTGAAAAGTAGATGCCGAACAAGAGGGGCCCAGGACTGATCCCTGTGGGACAAGTCTGACATGGCACCAGCAACTCTAACCCTGTGGGTTGTGTTCTTGAGCCAGTTTGCAACCCATCTTGTGACATATGGGTTTACATTTAAGCTGGTGAGCTTTTCTTTGCAAGGTCAAGGTAGGCTGTGTGAACTGCCTTACCCTCATCAATGGCCTTGGTGACTGTTTCAGTTCAAGAGGCATGATCTGCCCTTGACGGATCCAATGTCTGTAGGTCCCCTATGTCTTTATTTATGTGTTCCATTATGATCCTCTCCATAGCTTTGCAGACCAGGCTTGCAGGGTCTGTAGAAGCACCCCTTTTGTGGAGTGGGACCACAATTGCCGTAAGCCACTCTTTGGGTATATCCTGTGGTAAGGCTAAGATTAAACAGCAGCCTTATGTGTGGGTTTAGTTCCTCATTGAGTTCGTGTAACACAGCCGTTCCTCATTGAGTTCAGGTAACACAGCCGGGACACCATCCGGTCCCATTGATGCTGTGTTAGTTTTTAGCTTAGAGAGCAGCTCTCACCTGGGCATTTGAGATGATTGGGAGGCTACACTCTGCTGGGATAGATATGGGGAGGGAGGAGAAATTTTCACTGAACCTGTCTGCCAGTATGTTTGCAATGTCTGTGGGTTCAGTGATTTTTGTATCATTTTGGACTAATTCTGAGCATATCTGGGAGTTTCCACCCAGATTTCTAACATAGCTAAAGAAGGCCTTATGATTGTCTTTTGAGTCCTTGGCGATTTTTCTCTCAAAGTTGGCCTTGGATGATTTTATGGTGAGTGTTTTTACTAGTATTGATCAGAGATGTCTTCCTTTTAGGATTTTGCTCTATCTTGTAGTAGCTTTCTCCTCTTGTTGTAAAGTTTGTTTATGGCTGGGGTCCACCAGATCAGGCGCTGCCTTTGGTGGAAAGGGTCTTGATTTTATTTGGGATTCCTTGATCCATGCAATCCTGGAGGTGAAAGCATTTGTAAGGGATTCAGCAGCGTGGGTTGTGGTTTCCAATGGCTCAGGGGCTTGAAGGATACCACACCAGTCTTAAGAAGTGTGAAGTTGGCTTTTGAGAAGTTCTTCACTGTGGTCTTTTTTGTTGGGGGTGGGATGTGGATCTCCAGTGAGATTAGTTTATGGTCTGATCTCACCAATGAGGGATATACTTCGGTGTGGAGCATATGTCCCCATGTTTGTGATGATCAGGTCTAGTATATTTTCACCTCTTGTGGGAATGGTGACAAGTTGTTCCATAGCATTTGAGTTTATGAACTCCAGGAACCTTTGGGCTAGGGTATTGGGGCTTGAGTAATGTTCCCAGTCTATGTTTGGGTAGTTGAAGTCACCCAATATGATGGTATTTGGAGAGACATTTATACTCTCCAGTGTCTTCAGGAAGGGTGTGTGGGGTTCCTGAGTTTGAGAGGGTGGCCTGTAACATGCTACAAACTGTAGAGCAGTTTTGCCTATGGTTAATTGCACCTGAATGGTCTCTGATGCTTCGTGAGTTGCCACCAGCCTGGAGGTGTGGGTATCCTTGATGAATATGGATACAGCATGAAATGAGGTAAAATCTGATAGTGCCGGGGTGCTCTCAGGAGCCTTGAACCAGGTTTCAGTCACAACACAGACATCGATGTTCTCCATACTGAGAAGGGCTTTGCATCTTGAGATTTAGACTTCTGGCATTGAGCAGCATTACCCTTAGTTTTTTCCATTATTGTTTTCTAGGTTTAGAATTTGAGCCTTGTCTAAAAAGGCACTATGGGGATGGCAAGAGCCTTTGCCAATATCCGAAACCCAGGGTGACAGGTTGTCAAGCATGTCATTCCAGGCAGACAGACAAGAATGACACCAGAAATTAAGCCAATTATTAAAACTGATCATTTTGTCTCTGTATTGTGGCATCATTCTTGGTGAAGGTAGGATACTGCTCAGGGTCAGGGTCATACCAGCCTGGGCTACATAATCTGAGAGCTCCTTTATGTCTTTCGTTTAACAAATGTAAAGTTCATCAGACAAATGAATTAAATCAATCTGAAATTTAAATAGTGCACTCTACTTTCTAATTAGATGAAACTACTGACACCATCTCAAGAAACTTAACCCCTCATGTTCCATAATAAGTAGAAGTTCTCTAATATATATCTATCTATCTATATATATATATATATATATATATATATATATATATATATATATATATATATAAAATTCTAAACATTTGTAATTGTGTCAAACTGTTGTACATAAATCATAAACCTTAAATAATGTGTAAATGAATAAATAAATAAATACATACATGTTCTTAATGCATCTAGGATATAGAGAATACACGTCTTCTTATAAATGTTGCAAAAAATGTGTGTGTGTGCATGTGTGTGTGTGTGTGTGTGTGTGTGTATATATATATATATATATATATATATATATATATATATATATATATATATATATATACATACATACATATCCTTATAATAGGAAATTATTTTATTCATGCTAAATATCATATTGTTTATTTTGTTTCTTTCTAGGGCTTTGAGTTTCAAAACAGGTGTGATGGAAGTTATTTCATTGATGCCTGGCCACTTGTCTGCTCTCAATACAACCTGCCATTTTAATGGACACCCCATGGTGTCTTTTCATCTATGTCCACATGGTCAATGGCCGTGAATCTAAAATTGTGGTCAATGGCATGAATATGTCTTGGAAAAGCATTATTCAAGTTGTTCTTTTTGATGGCATATAGATGTTCATAAATTCTGTGGCTAAATTTCCTCTCTGTTTTACCTAAGTAAATACTGGACATAGGTCACATATAGCCACATATACTATTGCTTTAGAAGAGCAGTTGTATCTACCTTTGATACTGTATTCCATATTATTAATAATGAATGAATCACCCACTTTAATTTTATGACACCAACTGCATGTTCCACATTTTAATGCACCTAAACGGTTGTACCGATGCAGTTGGTGTCCACTCTTGAGGAGATCTTTTAAATTTCTACCCTTTCTGTATGTTATTCTTTGTCTATCAACTAATCGGGTCATAATGTCTAAGTCCTCCATAAGGATGTCCCAGTTCTTCTGAAAAACCTTTTAATCACTACTGACGTGAAAGATTTATATGCCGTCATTACACAGACTTCTGGTTTGGATTGGGTTAATGAAATGTTATTGGAGCATAAGGCTCACCAAACTAAAGTTAACCTAATCTAGGAATTGCTGGAAATAGTTTTAATCAACAATTTTTTTACATTCAACAACAAATATTATTTGCAAACAACTGGTGAAGCCATGGGTTCAGCTTGTGGGGGGTGTTCGCTAACACAGTCATGGCATACTGGGAAAGACAGTTTGTATTTCAGTCAAGCTACTATTCCCACATCAAAATGTATCACAGATTTTAAGATGACATCAGTTTAATATGTGGAGGCCCCCCGGAATTACTTGAGCAATTTTTACAATACATAAATACTACTACTTCTTTTTTTACATTTCACTTGGGTTGTTAACGTTGACCATATGGACTATTTAGATGTTCATCTCTTTAAGGATGAAACTAATGGGATGTATGCCACAACTATTTACAGAAAAAAGACTTATTCCAACTCTTTTCTTCATTATAGTAGCTCACACCCTGAGCACCAAAAGAGATCAGTTGTTAAAGGCTGGTTGGTAAGAGCTGCTCGGATGGTGTCAAGGGATCAAGACTTTGAGTTGGAATGTATTAATTTGAAACAAATGTTTCAGAAAAGGGAATACCCTTTAGAGTTAATCATCAGAATAGTAAAAGAGGTCACAGAAAAGAGGGAATCAGGTCACTTTAGACCGATAGTTAATAGCAATATTTTAGAAAGTGACCATTTGATTTGCAAATCCAGTTTGTTTCATGTGACACAGAATTCTTTGATAGGAAATTGTTCTAATAGAGGGGACATTGATTCTTTCAGTTTGGAAGCTATTGTACCCAACCACACACAGAATATCTTTTTAGATCAGAATACAAATAGAAGGAACAGTAATGTATTTCTGATATCTTTAACCATCACCTGTAGTGCAAATTCTAACAGTTTAAGAAATATTTTTCAGAAGAACTGGGGCATCCTTATGGAGGATGTAGACAACAGAACCCGGTAAGTTGATAGACCAACAATAGCATACAGGAAGGGTAGAAATTTAAACGATCTCAAGAGTGGACACCAACTGCATGGGTACAACTGTTCAGCCACATTAAAATGTGGAGCATGCAATTGGTGTCATAAAATTAAAGTGGGTGATTCATTCATTATTAATAATCTGGAATACAGTATCAAAGGTTGATACTACTGCTCTTCTAAAGCAATAGTATATGTGGCTATATGTGACCTATGTCCAGTATTTTACATAGGTAAAGCAGAGAGGAAATTTAGCCACAGAATTTATGAACATGTATATGCCATCAAAAAGAACAACTTGAATAACGCTTTGGCGAGACACATCCATTCCAACACTGACCACAATTTTAGATTCATGGCCATTGACCATGTGGACATAGATGAAAAGAGACCATGGGGTGTCCATTTGGAAGTAAAAGAACTAAAATAAAAGGTTTTATTGAGATCAGACAAGTGGCCAGGCATCAGTGAAATAACTTCCATCACATCTGTTTTGAAACTCAATGCCCTAGAAAGAAACAAAATAGATGAAGGGACAGTATGATATTTAACATGAATAAATAGTATAAAATCATTTGCTATTGTAGGAATATATATATATATATATATATATATATATATATATATATATACATACACACATATACATTTTTGCAACATGATGTATATTATGTATATCCTAGATGCATTAAGAACAACATGTATGTATTTACTTATTCATTTATTTATTCATTTACACATTATTTAAGATTTATGATTTATGTACAACAGTTTGGCACAATTACAAATGTTTAGAATGTTTTATACATATATATATATATATATATATATACGCATATATATATATATATATATATATATATATATATATATATATATATATATTAATATTATATATGTTAGAGAACTTCTATTTATTATGGGACATGAGGGGTTAATTTTCTTGAGATGGTGTCAGTAGTTTCATCCAATCAGAAAGTAGAGTGTACTATTTAAATTTCAGATTGATTTTATTCATTTGTCTGATGAAGTTTACATTTGTTAAACGAAAGTGTTCACGTGTTTTATTACTTTTACAAATAAATTATCAAGTACTTTTATCTTGCAACTTTTTTGTGCCTTCTTGCCTTATTGTCACTGTTTACTTGTTTTTCCTCAGTTGGTCTTTGTTTCTTCAGCAGTGAATCAGAATATATTTGAAGAGGCGACCTCACTATTTTGTTTCATATCAGATATTTGGCGTAAAATCCATTGGTCCTTAATGCTCTCTCTAAGACCAAGAACACTGCATCAATGGGCCCGTACAATATCCCAGGATGCCTTCTAAATAGTATGAAACATGACCTATCAGGCCCTCTGGAATTACGATTTAACTGCAGCCTCCAGAAAGGCTTTGTGCCTCATAAATGGAGAAATACAACAGTCATCTCTCTGCACAAAGGTGTGACATCTGCAGACCATGGAAACTACAGACCCAAATGTCTCACTAGTCTTATATGTAAAGCCATGGCAGAATTATCATGGAGATGACCAATAGAGGTATAGTATACCTCCAGATACTGGACCCAACCCAATTTGGGTTTGTAAAGGGCAGATCATGCTTACTCAGTCTGGTGGACTTCTTTGAGAAGGTCACCTAAGCAATGGATGAGGGCAAAATTATTCACACTGCCTACCTTGACCTGGCCAAGGCATTTGACACTATACCCCACTTGGGCATTGTTGACAGACTCAAGAGGTTAAGTACAAATCCGTATGTTACCTGGTGGATAGCCAACTGGCTCATAGACAGGACCCAGGAAGTTAGAATTGGGGAGTCCATCTCTACAAAGAGGCCAGTCACAAGTAGAGTCCCTCAGGGATCAGTCCTTGGACCACTCCTTTTCGGCATTTACTTCTCAGAAGACAAGGCCAATGTCAGTGGTCTCTTGCTGACTAATTTTGCAGATGATTGCAAATTAGGAGCTGTCATTGAATCTTACACTGACACAAATATTTTCCAGGAGGGGCTAACACAGAAAAACAACTGGTGTCAGACCCATGGACTAAAACTAAATGCCAAGAAAAGCATAATGGTATCCTTTGGGAAGTCATCCATCCCTGGTAACTGTCTTATTATCAACACACCCCTTAGAGCAGACTCAGTAGTCAGGGACTTAGGGACACACATAGATAGTAATCTAGCCTTTGATCATCACGTGTCTACAGTAGTGAGGAAATCATTCTATGCTGCACAACTTATAAACAAAGTTATGGCATCTAAGTCAAAGATTCACAGATTCATAGATTAGTACTAATATACTGCATATATATATATATATATATATATATATATATATATATATATATATATATATACAGAGAGAGAGAGATAGTGTGTGTGTATCTATATATATATATATATATATATATATATATATATATATATATATAAATATATATATATGTATATATATAAATCACCAATATATATATATATATATATGTATATATATATATATATATATATATATATATATATATATATGATTTTGTGGTTTATGTGTTGCCTGTGGTGTGTCATGAGGTGGCAGTTGCTTGGGTGTCTGCTTTGGAGGCCTCTGCTGTTTAGGTAAATTTTTTCTCAGATCCTCCGAGTATGTCTTTGTGTGTTTATGTGTTTGATTCATTGTTGTGATAACTTTATGTGAGACTGATTTTGTGGTGTGTGTAGTTGCCTTCTCCTCCTGTCTGGTCTTGCCAGTCCTGAGTTGAGAGAGCTCAGCCTCCAGTTTGGCTAAATAGCTGCATCTCTCGCAAGTATTTGTGTTATGTGGGAGGAGGAGAGGGTTGTCTGTGTACATGAGGCAATTGTAACATTGCCTCAATATTCCCAAATTCACCAACTGGACAGCAGAGGACGCCAGCATCTGGCCCTTCGACATGCTAGAGAATTTAAGAAGTTGGGGGTGTAACTGTATAAGAGAGGACTTAGTAAGGAAGTGGGTACTCCTGGGGGGGGTTGCTAGTGAGGGACTTTGTATAATACAGAAGTGCTAAACCTGAAAAGAAGATGCTTTTAAGACAAGTGCTGAGCTTTTTTTTTTTTTTTTTGGAGAAAAAAAAAAAAAGCTTTTAGGAACAAGTGCTGCGCTTTTTAGTTAAGGGATATACTATTTAGATTACTAGTAGAGCAGTTCTAAGGGAAAAAATGAAGAACAGACTTTATGGAGCCAGAAAAAGTTTAACCTTGTTAAGGAAAGAAAGAGCCAGGAATTGACCCAAAACAGCCAATAAAACTACAGTTTCAAGTCAGTAACCACTCCCACGGGGGGCAGGGAAGCAGCTCAATGTTTTTCACTGCCACTGATCAACAGAGAGACTTTCCTTTAGCCCAAGCAAAAATGGCCTCACAGAAACTTACAAAACAGTTCAAGAACAGCAAGCCTGTAACTGAACTTTTTTAAATCTCAGAAAAGTGGGAAAAAAGCAAGATTTTTTTTTTTGTTTGTTTTTTCAGAGATAGCAGAGTTTCACAAGTAATATCAAGTTATAACAGTGCAGTAAATGACCCCACACAAGAGTGCTAGGCCAAAGACAGAAAATATGCAAGTTTTGAGAAAAAAACGATTTTAAAATTAAGTGCAAACAGGAAATTCAGTAAACAGCTTTTGGTTGTGCTCTAAATACAGCTACTAATGTAGAAATCAAGTTTAACAAGCCAGAAAATGCTCAAACTAGGCAACTATGCAGAAATACTTATCAAATAAACAGAGGAAAAATACTTAAAATCTCAAAAGTGGCTCCTTTCTTCTCTCAGTGTTTTCTCCTCTTGGTGGGTGCTTCACCAACAGCCAACAAGCCTGAAAAGAATGCGTTTATAAAGGATTCTGCGGTCTGGGCCGTATTTACCACAGGCTTGGGGGCTTTGAAGGATTCCACCTCAGTTTTGAGGAGTGTGAAATTTGCTTTAGAGAAGTTTTTCACTGTGGTTTTCTGGGCAGGGTGTGGGGTCGGGATGTGAATATCCAGTGAGATTAGTTTATGGTCTGATCTTACCAGTGAGGGATACACTTCTGGTCTGGAGCATAGAGTCCCGATGTTGGTGATGATCAGGTCCAGTATGTTTTCACCTCTTGTGGGAGTGGTAACAAGTTGTTCCATAGCATTTGAGTTTATAAATTCTAGGAACCTTTGGGCTAGGGTGTTGGAGCTAGAGTAATGCTCCCAGTCTGTGTTTGGGTAGTTGAAGTTGCCCAATATAATGGTGTTTGGAGAGACCTTCATATTTTCCAGTGTTCTCAGGAAGGCCGAGTGGGGTTCCTGGGTTTGGGAGGGTGGTCTGTAGCAGGCTATAAACTGGAAGGCAGTTTTACCCACTGTTAGTTGCACATGGATAGTCTCTGATGCTTCGTGCTTTGCCACCAACCTGGAGGTGTGGGTATCTTTGATGAATATTGATACTCCCCCTCCTTTTGTGGTTCGGTCCAAGTTTTGGGGCCGAAAAGCATGGTATGAGGTATAACCTGGTAGTGCTGGGGTGCTCTCGGGAGCCCTGAACCAGGTTTCTGTTACTGCACAGATATCGATGTTCTCCATGCTAAGGAGAGTTTCGAGTGCATGCGTCTTGAGGTTTAGACTTCTGGCATTGAGTAGCATTACTCTTAGTTTCTTATCCCTTGTGATACCTATGGAGGTGGGTTTGTCTTTTGAGCCTTGCCTAAAAAAGGTACTATGGGGGTAGCAAGATCCTTTGCCAATATCCGAAAGCCCAGGGGTGACAGGTGCAAGCCGTCCCTAGCGAAGCATCGTGGCTTGTCGAGCATATCATCCCAAGCTGACAGGCATTGGATCCCCTTTGAATGACACCAGTACTTAAGCCAATTGTTGAAATTGATCATCTTGTCTTCATATTGTGGCATCATTCTTGGTGAGGGTAAGATGCTACTCAAGGTCACGGTCATACCGGCCTGGGCTACATGCTCAGAGAGCTCCTTTATGTCTCTTTTCATGTAGTCCAGGGAGGTACGTCTCAGGTCATTCACACCAGCATGGGCAATGACTTAGTCATATTTGTACTTGCCTTGGAGTGACCTGAGTGCTTGTGTTATGTGGCGGATCCTAGCGCCTGACAGGCTGCTCACCGTGACCCTCTCCTTGTTCAGCCTGGTGAGCGGGACGTCAGTGTGCCTGATGATAGAGTCACCTATTACAAGTGTATCAGGTGTGTTGTTTAGTCTTAAGGGCTGTGAATGTTTGGCACACTGGCTTTATGAGATATGTGTTGCACGTGTTTTGTTTTGGGGTAGCGGCTGCTTGAACGTCTGCTTTGGAGGTCTCAGCTTCTTCAGCAAATCTTTATTTAGAGCCTCCGAGTATGTTTTTGTGCGATTATGTGTTTGGTTTGCTGTCGTGGTAGGTCTATGTGAGACTGGAATTGTAGTGAGTGTGGTTTCCTTCTCCTCCTGACTGGTTATGCCAGTACTGAGTTGAGAGAGCTTAGCCTCCAGTTTGGCTATATGGTTGCATCTCTCACATGTGTTGGAATTTGTTGGGAGGAGGAGAGGGTTGTCTGTGTACATGAGGCAGTTGTAACATTGCCTCAAGATTCCCAGATTCACCAGCTGGACTGGAGAGGAGATTGACAACTGACCTTTGGACCTGCAAGAATAATATTGGGAATTCCTTCATAATTGAAAACCAGGGCCAGTGGGGAGTGAGGGTGTAGTGCTTTTAATTTTTAGTGCTGACTTATATAATTGCTTTAGTGAGCAAGTGCCAGGTAACTTAAGTGCAATGTGTTACAGGTAACTTAAATGCAAAAACGACAAACAGTAACTTTCTTTCAAGTGAAACAAGGAAATAAGTACAGTAAGCAATGCGGATATCACTAGTGATCCACAGAAGCGCTGAGAAGCCACGTATTAGGTGGAATTAGCGTTCCAGGGAAATAACAAGCAAACAAACAACAAGCATATAAACAAAGCTAGATTCAGCAGGCCTGGATCTAGTCTACGCTACAGCAAACAAGGTGTACCAATTTCAGTAAGATACAGTTCAAATATTCAGGCACTATAAACCTTTAACCAGAAATTCCCAGCTCAGAAGGGCAGAGTCCAGCCTCTTCTCCCACAAGAGTGGAGACCACAAACCTTCTTAATGTAAAATAACTGGCCTGAAGCCCAAGTGCTTAAACCAGAACTAATACACTTTAAGAATAACAGACACTGGGCTCTCAATCAGCAGTTCCCAACTTAGAAGGATGAAAGCTACCTGTCCTGCCACCACAGTGCATGCCACAAACCTTCCTAATGTAAAACAACTGGTCTGAAGCCCAAGTGCTTAATCCAAAAGACTTAGAATGATAGCTACACTTTAATCAAGTTACTACCAAGCAGTACTAAATACAATCGAATACTTTAGAGAATGCCTGGATTAGTGCTCAAGTTACACAAACAAAGCTAGATCCAGCAGGCCCGAATCCAGTCTATGCCACAGCAAACAAGGCGCACCAACTTTAGTAAGAAGCAGTTCAGATATGCATGCACTATAAGCCTTCAACCAGAAATTCCCAGCTCAGAAGGGCAGAGTCCAGCCTCTCCTCCCACAAGAGTGCAGACCACGAACCCTCTTAATATATATATATATATATATATATATATATATATATATATATATATATATATGCATATGTATATGCAGAGAGACAGAGAGATAGGATATATATTTATATATATATATATATATATATATATATATATATATATATATATACATATATATATATATATATATTTTTTTATATATATATATATATATATATATTGATACACACAGTAGAGAGTCGGTTATCCAATCTTCGATTATCTGAAATGTTAATTATCTGGAAGTGGCTTTCCAACATTTTCAGGTAGGGAAAATCATAAAGTCTGAATATGCAAACATTATACATATTCGCTTGTGCAATTTTTTTGAGCTTGTAGCTCACTCATGTGTGAAAAATATTCTTTATTGCCAACTAGAATCGCTGAATTGTTGAAAAGCGTATTTTGTCCATGCAGAAAAAAGCAAGATTTTTAAAAAAAATGTATCCACTTCAATATATGTTTGTTTATCGAAACAATTTGATTATCCAAACTACCAGATAATTGACTCTGTACTGTGTGCATGTGTGTATATATATATATATATATATATATATATATATATATATATATATATATATATATATATATATACACACACACACACACACACACACACACACACACACACACACACACACACATATATACAAATTACAAATAAATTAAAGCAAATATAAAAATGAACCACAGAAATGGCTACTGAACTTTATTAACATCTAACGCTTCTGCAACTTGCCTTCAATGACTCAGAAACATGCATACAAAACATACCCCTTAAATACTCAAAAAACTAAATTCACAATTTAGAAATCAATCAATGAAATGTTATTAACAATTCCCAATTAAGTTCACAGTTAGCAAAATAATTAAAAAAAAATAACAAATCTAAAATGCCAAATAGAACTTTTAAACAAACAATTTCCTTCCTCATTGTTTAAATATATCAAAGGCACCCCTCTGCTTTGTATCTGTCATGTGATTCAACAAAGCAATCAATTCAAACATGCATTCATTACCATTGTTAAAGTGATCACATCAATTTGTTCATTCAGGCTGGAATACATTATTAAAACATTATCAAATATCTTTCACTACAGTATAGTAATAAAAATATAAAATAAGCATATCTATATCCATCTCTCTCTCTCTCTCTCTGTGTATGTATGTATACATATGTATATATATATATATATATATATATATATATATATATATATATATTTATGTATATATATATATATATATATATATATATATTAAATTGTCTTGATTTCAAAATAGGTTTAAGGTTAACAGAAGTATTTGAACTTGGCTCTTGAGCTGTAGCCTTAGTATCCATCTATATTCATCAACTTCTGTATCGTTGATTATATCTCCCCCTCTGGTTTTAATTTTCTTCTGTACGACTCTACATTTAAATGCATGTTGCACATCCTTTTTTTTTTAACATCCTTTGCTAATGAATTTGTAATAACACCCCATCTTATACCAGATAAATGCTCTGAAATTCTTTCTTTAAACTTATATTTCTTTTCCGATTTAAAAATGTTGCCATATAGTGCAAATAGCTTGATAAACTACATTTTCAGTACTGCATGTTGCAAAACAGGTAAACTCCTATCTTTTCTGATAAGGGGATGTAAAAATTCAGTATTGTTTACAAAAAGGAATTATAGCATGAAAATCTACCTTTTTCTTACTAGTATATCCAGGTTCTTTAATATTCATCTTCCTGTAACGTAACTTCTGCTTAAGGTTTTGAAATTTCCAAAGGCAAATTTTGGTTTCTTGACTATGCATTTATTTAACTCAGGTAGCGCTTTTAAAATACTTCAGTTATTCATAATAATATTAATAAGCCCATTAATCTTGGAATTATAATGGGTAATATATTGTATATCATTCATATATTTTCTATTAATATCAAGTACATTTCGCGGATGGCAATATGTGAAGTAAGATCTAGCTCTCCCATGATTTTCCTTCATAATACATTCATACACTTTATTAAAAAAAAAAGCATTCATCATGCTAACTCCTTCTGCATTTCATTTACTTGTTCATTATATGAGCCTTATTCTGTAGTCAATCTACTGAGTCTTAAACATTGGCTTTTAACAATCCCTTTAAACGTGATTTAGGTGCATACCATGCCTATGCAAAAACTTATTAGCCTGCACATCCTTTTTATAAATACCAGTCAATACCTCTTCTCCTTGTTTTCTAACCATAATATCTAAGAAATTAATCTTAACTACAGAATATTTTACTTTGAACTTAAACAAAAAATCTGTTGTACTATCCAAAAAATGGTATATTCTACCAAAGTTTGCTGTCAACCCCTTCCAAATGAGGAATATATTATCCACAATCCATTTATAGAACAACACATTATTAACATACAATCTTGAAGGATCATGCACATGCATATTTTCCATATATTAACTGCTATATTAACATGTGTATTCACAGCAGACGCCCCATTGTTACACCTAATTCTTGGTTTAAAAAGGTGCATGCTCAAGCATGAGAACATTACTACTGAGCACTATTTCCAACAAAGAGCAAGTAGTTTTAATCCTTTCATGGAAAATAAGGGATAAGATTATTTTAGATAGATTGTTTTTAGAGTTGGAAAGGTTGGGACTTGAAGCCATATATCAGCATGCACATGTTGAAAATAGTTTGGTAACTACTTGCAACATTATATTTTATAATAATATAATAGCTGTAAAAGAAAATGATATGGTCATACACAAAACATTGATCAATAAATTAGATTGACTAGGTGTTAATGCAATTCTGATAAAACAGACAGCCGTATGGCTTATAAATAAGACATGATAAGCATCATACAGCACCTGGACAGGTGAAATTCTGTGTTACCATCAGGTTATCCCACAGGACTCGATTAGGCTATATTTTTCCTATGGTCATTGTGCAGATGACATGAAATTTAGTAAACCAACTAAATATGCTAAAGGTAGGGCATTCTTGTAAAATAACTTGAGAAAACTAGCCATTTGGACACAGGAGGATAAAATGATGATAAATCTGTCGAAAACTAAGCATATGAGAGTAACTGTGACAGCAAATTCATTTAAGAGTCTCTATATATCTGAGTTGTTTTTTTTTTTTCCTGACCATATCACCCTGTTGATGAATAGTAATTATAAAACTACCTTATAAAATATTTATACAATCCAGGAAATTAGAAATGATGAACTCATTGTTTTCAAGTTACATTATACCCAAATTAGAGTACGGTATGATAATATGGAAACCATAAAAGAGTAAATTGATGAGTACAGCAGAAATATACCAACATCATCATTTATGTTATTATGAAAGATTAAAATAGCTGAATTTGTATAGTGTCTCATATAGATATCGACGAGAAAACCTTATGGCATTTAGAAACAACTACCCCTTTGAATGGTTAGGGTTCTCAAAGAGTAGTAAAGAATCATCACACACATACGTCAGTAAGCAAAGGAGAGTAGAATTGCTGAAATTAAATTCATCCCCGAGTCTGGGTGAGTACCTTCACGAACTGGACCCTGTTTTTCACAAAATCTCACCAAGACAGCAATGATATATAGACTGTATTTATATATCATGTATATTAGACAGAAGTAGGTCAAAAACTGAAAAAAAGATAGCTGGGTGCACAAGACACATGATAAAAAAGTGCCCAATCCTGGTAGGACTGGTTAAAAATAACAGTGTAGAATCCTAAAAATATGGAAACATTCCTACAATGGGGCTAGGCCAAGCCCAGGGGGAGGATGGCCCCCTGTTGTAGAAGGAAGTAGCAGTTCACAAAAATCACAAAAATTGAGAGGCCAAAGAAGAGCCATAAAGACGATATAGTGGACCTTTGAAGATAAGAAAGAAATAATGTCGTGTTACTACTATGGAAAAACACCAGAATTTCCAGACACAAGATATACAAAAAGATTAAGAATAAGAGAAAAAAATACTTCTACATGAAAAACTGTCAGAAGCATCAAATAAAAAATTGCATTCATTAATACAACAGATTTTTGAAAAAATGATATATAGACCAAAAACTTTGATTTGTTTGGAAAAAAGAAGCATATGAGGACGTGCAAAAATGTAAACAACAAAACCTAGAGATTTTTGAAAAGCATAAAAAAGAAACATGGACACGGAAAGAAAGAGAGATTTGATATGATGCAATATTTATGCAAAGGTGAAAGCCAAATTAATCAATGTAAAGAAAGCAGCCCCAAAGATATTTGAAGAGAAATACAGGCAGAGGCATCCAGATACTGAACATTTCACAAAAAAATATATATCATAAAGAGGCAATGTAGAAAAGAAGATTAGCAAAGCAGAAGTTAAAAAAAATAAAAGTGGAAGTTATGGATTGCCTGCGAAGTAAAGGATTTGGTGTAGTAGGTCTAACACAGGTTACATCAGAGTATGATGAAACAAGTCCCCAGAGTAAGGAGAAACAGGAAGATCAGGAGGCATCTGAAGAAGAAATTTGGAGATGGGAAAGGAAACAAGATTTATTTATTGCAATATCTATGCAAAGGAGAAAGCAAAACTAATCAATGCAAAAAGAGCAGCACCAAAGATATTTGAAGAGTGATACAGGCAAAGGATTCCAGACATGGAAAACCTTACAATACAAAAAATTAAAAGACAAAGAGGAAAAGTAGAAAAGGAAATTGGTAATGGAGAAGTTAAAGAAATAGAAACTGAAGTTATGGAGTACCTGTAAAGTGAAGGATTTAGTGTTGAAAAAATAATTCAGAAAGCACCACAACAGGATTGAACAATGGATATCCAAATTAATGAGAAACCAGTGGAAGAGGAAGCAATTGGTCCAGTGTCATATGAAGATATTTTGGAGCCTTCCACAGGAAACTAGTATAAATGTTCACTTGAAGCTGGACAGCAAGGGAAGGACAGGAAACTGTAGAAACTCTGATGCAGTCAATGCTGAGGAGTGATATGCCAGTGAGTTCCCATATGACAGGGAAATGGATGGCACAGGATGAATTATAAGAGAATGTGCCAAAAGAAGACACTACAGAACTTTCTATAGAATGCCCACAGGAAATGGAAAACAAAAAAAAATGTGCCCTCACTTTAAAAGAAAATGAGCTAAGAGAAGATTTACTTGATTTAATAGAGAGAGATATACAAATTAAGATCAATGAAAGAAATAGAAGGTCAATAAAACCCCAAAAGTCAGAAGTTTGATAAAACAAACACAGTAATAAGGACTGTCCATAGAAAGCCATATATTATAACAAAAGTAAACAGAATATATTACTTTGCAGCTAAATTAATAACTGATAAAAGTTCTACTACAAGACCACAGGGTAGTGAGGGAAAGGAAGGGGAGAAATCAAATACCATCATGGAGGTATGGAATAGAGAAAACTATATAGCAATTAAGTCAAGAAGTGTCATTGTTAGAAGAGTATAAAAGAGGGAACAGATCAACAAAAACACTTAGAATGATAGACATGATAAAAGCAATGCATGGTATTAGAATATATCAGGATTTATCATACACTATCAAAAATAACCTAAAATCTCAGCACAGGCAGAAAAACGTAGAAGATATGCAGATAAATATAAAGGAAAAGTACAAAATAAGCAATTTATTGATGACCCAAAAAAGTTTTATAGAGAATTGGGAAACAAGGTAAAAGGTATTGAAAGACCAACAAAAAAAGAAGAAATAGATACATTTTGGAGAAGTATTTATGCAGATCCCGTGGAACATAACAAAGATGCTAAATGGATAGAATAAGTAAAATAAAGAATAAGAAGTTTAAAGGTACAGGATATGAAATGGGATGAAGTAACAGCCAGAGAAATTGATACAAATTTAATAAAAGCCTCTAATTGGAAAACCCCAGGCCCAGATGCAGTACCTAACTTCTGCTTAAAAGTATTAACATCTTTGCACAAAGATTTAGCCATGCATTAAAACTATGTATATGCACACTCTGAACAGACACCAACATGGCTAACAACAGGAAAAACAATGATCCTACTTAAGAGTGAACCTGACTGCAAGCCACCCTAAAAATTATAGACCAATAAGTTGCCTTCTGACAACATATAAACTATACACTGGAATTGATGTTGACAGAGTTTATAGTCACTTAGAAGAAAACTCAGTTATGGCAATAGAACAAAAGGGCAATAAAAGAAGGTTATATGGAACAAAGGATCATTTGTTGTTGAATAAAGTCATAGTGGAGAACTGTAAAAAGGGGAAGAATCTAAGTATGGCATGGATTGACTACAGAAAAGTATTTGATATTATCCCACATTCATGGATAAAAGAGTGTTTGAAAATGTATAAGATACACCCTACACTGATCGACTACATTACAGTGACCATGAAACAGTGGCAGACCACTTTGCAATTAAGCCATGATAAAGGACAAATTATTATCCCAGGGATAAACATTCAAAGGGGGATATTCCAAGGTAACTCTATGTCACCACTGTTATTCTGTTCTGCATTGCCCTTACCCATTAAGCTATCTACTTAACAGCTTAGCCCATGGCTATAATTTGGCTCCTAGAAAACAACAAAGTATAAAGACTTCTCATCTTCTCTTTGTTGATGATTTAAAACTATATAGGTCATCAGATGAGGAAATGAAAGCACAACTGCAAGTTGTCAAAACTTTTTCAGATAATATAAGAATGTCATTTGGTCTTGATAAATGTGCAAAAGCAGCCTTTAAATCAGGAAAACTGCAGTACCAAGAAAACATCAGATTGGGACAAGAATGTGATATAAAAGAACTTGAGCGAGAGGGAATGTATACATATTTGGGAAATGATGAAGGATCAACAGTAAAACATGAACAAATGCAAATAAAACTTTGTAAGGAATACTTTACATGACTTAAATTTATCTGGAAAACAGATTTGACATCTAGGAACAAAATTCAATCTATAAATCAATTTGTTCTTCCTGTCCTAACTTTTAGATTTGTAGTGATTCACTGGCCCCAAAACATGTTGGACAGATTACACAGGAAAACAAGAAGGATGCTTCATGCTCACCAAATGATTTATAAAAATCAGTGCATACCAAGATTATATATTTCCCATTCCGAAGGAGGGATGGGCGTCTTTGAAACTGATTACATGTATAGATCTGCAGTTGCGGTACTGCACACATATCTGCTGACCTTACAAAACCTAAATGTAGTGAAAGTTTTGAAACATGAGGAGAATAAATCTAAGATGATTTTTCTGCTTAGTTTAGCAGAAGTATATCAGCATCAAGCAGGAAGGGAAATTAAACCAGAAGTAGATAAAAGTCAGGCTGCAACTGAATGTGCCAAAAAACAAAAGAAAGTATATAGTGTGAAGGACCAGATGAGAAGGCAAGAAATGTGGAAATGCATAAATATAGTTGCAAGTATAGAAAACTTCTATAAGAACCTCATGTTGATCAGGATCAAATGCAGGAATGGTTAAGAAGATGCAAATTCAAAGCAAGAGATGAAAGGTTAATATTGGTGGCCCAAGACAGTGGGCTATGTACATGTTGGTTTACAAAGTCCATTGAACATGTGGGAGAAACAGACACATGTAGGTTTTGTAAAACAGAATTGGAAACAGTTGCACACCTTGTTGCTGGCTGTGACATACTAATGACAGAAGGACTGTATAATGTAAGGCATGATAATGTGGCAGGACTGTTGTACTAGGGATTGTGCAAACATTATGCTATTAAAGTGGCTGGAAAACACTGGAAACATGATCCACAAAGCATCATAGAAGATTATGAAGTCTACATCACATGGGATCACCCATTACCAACAGTTCAAAAGACAGATGCTAGTAAACTGTTTATACTGGTCCACGTAAAGAAGACAAAAGTAGCATTGATCACTGAAATGTCCATACCCAGTGACTACAGTGTCTTGCATACAGACAGACACAAAGTCATAAAATATCAGGATTTTTAGGCAGAAACAAGAGTAATGTGGAAGAAAGATACCCAGGCAGTTCCAATAGTAGTAGGAGCAACAAGTCTTATAAAACAGAATATGCAATCATATTTAGATATGATACCAATACACCTAACCCTGTACAAATTGCAGAAGGAGTCATTACTGGGCACATTGTGGGTGCTTGAAAGAGTACTTCTGACTGACATCAAAGATTGAAGCAATACTAATTTCATGAACTTTAATCATACTTTGACTTAGGAACGGGGTCTATTCCTGTCATGGTTTTGAAACCCAAAAGATTTTGAGAAATTAAAAGTGAGAGATTATATAGGATTGAGAGATGGACTAATTGGCTTTCTAAGACAGCATGGAAAAGACTGTCAAATTATATTAAAGGGAATGTTAAGTTAGATATTAAAAAAAAAACCTCTGCACTTATTATTGGAATGACTCATTTGATATATTGAAAGGATAGAAGAGCATTATTGCCTGTGCCAGAAATATCTGTGTGTATGTATTTAAGTGGGAACAGAAGTTATATTTAGCAAAGGAATCCATTAAGTAACTGAAGGTTTGCTTTTGTGAAGTGTCTGATCACAGAGGCATTTCCTGGTTAAGTAGCACCAGTTTCAAAGGAAAAGGACAATGATTTATGCTCTGATTTAACAAGCAGAGATGATGCATATGGAGGTGTGCAAGAAGTGGCCATGTTTGTGAGGGCAAGATCAAATGTGTTGGGGTCCTTAGAGTAATGGTTAACTATATGAAGTGACTTAAATTTATAATACCAAAGAAGCATTAGACATGCCAGCCAATGCAGTGCACGTCTCCCAGGTGATTGATGAATAGTTAAGAATCCCCCAGTAGAAATGTTTTGGTTTCAGTGGGCATTTCAGATAAGGTATTAAGGTAGCTATTATGTTCACAAGATGAAATATAGTGTGTTGAATGGTAATTAATAATATTTAGAGTGATTTGGACATCCGAGAGTTCAAATTTTATCTTTCAGGGAATCTATTGTAAAATGACAATATCCTCAACAAATACTGATACTACCCCACAATACTGATACTACCCCACAACTACCAGTAGGTCTGAAGACATGACTGATACCAAACCAATGAACAGAGGGAGCATTTTCATTGTCTTGAACCAAGCCTCTGCGACTATACATATACAATTGTGTTTAAGTAGCAGAGGAGCCTCATGTTTGGTCATTGTTGTGTTAAGACATTTGACATTGAATATAGAGAACTTAATGTACACCAACATAGAATTTACTAGGTTAGAATGTCCAACAGATGGACTCTGCTAAAAAATGTCGCTATGACTGTGATTTCTAAGTCATTACTCAACAGAAAAAAACATCATTTATTTGAAACGTACATCATTTTTAAATAATACCTCATATTTCTAGTTAGGCTAAGATATTTAGTAGGAGGCACAAGACAATATAAGAAGGCTGTTATTTCCATTGAGGACTTACCATCTGCTGTACTCTGTGCTGCAGTTACAAAGCTGAGCATTCTGCAATCACACATAGCTTAAGCAATATTTATTTTTCCAATTAAAATATAAGGCATCTTAAGAAATATGTCAGGGAGGAAACAGTGTCTTAATACATGAGCATTTGCAGCATTTATAAAGTACATTCATAACTTCCTGTACTATATCCACTTATCTTGACCAGGAAGAAATTTTACTTTTTTGCCCTTGAAATATTAACTTTTTCAGCATGCTTGGTATATACTTAAGGGAGATCAAGTGCAACATGTAGACATGGAAGTGTTTGGACATGCATAGATATTTGCAAAACATCAAGGTAGTTGAAGAAGAAAAGAGAATTGCATGTTCAAATATGCACATGGATGCATAAAACCATAGATGCATGCACAAACACACACATACACACACACACACACACACACACACACACACACACACACACACACACACACACACACACACACAAAATGCATTTCAAAGTACTTGTCACTTTCTCATCACTGCATCACTATATCCTTCAGGATCAGGATTTCAGACATTTTTCTTGTTTGACTGGCAAGTAAAGGTATTAAAGCTATTTTCCATTCTAATGTATTTGCCAATAATGGCATACTTAGGGAGCATAAAGAAAAGAGCAACTCCAGTAAACTAAGGCGTCAAACTTATGAAACTGTTCTATATAATAAAATTGAAAAATTAAATATTAGCCATATATTTAGATGGTTACCACAACCGTCTTTTCCCATATACGAAAGAATTGCTTACTCTTCTGACTCAAATAAGATATATAATTGTTTAGAAAATCAAAAGTAGCAATGCAGCACAGATGAAATGAAGCTCAAACCAAAAATAGACTCTTCATAAAGGGAAAAGTTGAGAAATTATTGAAATTCCATATGTTTGTACAAGCTGAGGGCTGTAATTAAAATGTTCTGAAAATGAGAAGAAAACTGCTGAGAAATATTTCAATTCTAAATAAAGCAATCATTAAAATACCATTAAAGATGCGGCATTGTTTTAGGCAAGGATCAGACAATTTTGATTTAAAGAGGAAAAAAAAAAGATTTAAGTTTTCATTTGGAATATTTAAGTGGCTGTGAGTATCCAGCACTATGTGATAATTTGAATAATGTTGTATAATCAGAAAGGCAGAATGTCAAGCAAGAAAATTAAGAAATATCTGGGTGTATATACAACTGAGACTGCTGGCTTGCAGTGATACAGTGTTAAAGTGACTAGGGAATTCTTTATACTTGAACAACCACAATGATTTTATAAAATTACATTCATGCACATTTCACTGTAGGACCTGCAACAGCATAATAAACACAAAAATGCAACAGCTGTAATAGTTTAAGTAGCATAGCTGGAATAAATATTGGCATTACGTTTAATACAGTAATAGCAGAAGAAAACCCTTGAAGAAGAACAATGTGACACAAAGAAAATGCCTGCAGCATAACAATACATTTTAAATATGCAAAACAAATTGGTTTAGCTATTAAAGACTGTGAAAGTTAAAGGGTCCTGTATGAATTGCATGCAGCATACTGATAATATTTCAGTCTTACCATTCTGTTAACCTGTACTAACTCACCGTCTGTACGGATACCAGTAGTTAGAGCATGGTGTTTTCAGACAACAACCAAGATGATGAGTTAAGCATTAAAATCCATTGTTTTTAAGGATTTTAACTTCATTAGGAAATATCCATTTTAAAAATGTAATCATTTAGAGCATACTGAAAGAAATTGCTAACATCACCATTTTGTCAATCGTATATGTAAAACATGGTATTCTCCACACACAGCATTTTTGAAATTGCATTCTTTTCTACAGGATAGACTTTACACACATTTTTATTAGTGCAGTTGCTGTAAATGCACTGAAGAGTTTCTTATATTCCATTTCTGTAGACAATAACACAGATCTCTTTCCCCAGCTCTAATGTGCTTATAAATAAATGATGCCTCTGAATGTTTTGTCAAATGTGTGTAAAGTGTGCTTATCTTAAGATTATTTCTTACTGATTATGCAGCACTTATTTTAATAGATGCCTCTGTGTTTATTTTATTTTTCACAAAAAAGGGCACTGTTATAGTGCCATTAAACTACTAGCAGTCTGAACATGTGCCTAGTTGGTTATTCTAAAGTTAGCATTTGTGATAGGATGCTCAATCATTTAAGTAATCATCATTTGTGGGTTTACAAGTTGAAACCTTATGTGAAAAAAAAAAGCAATAGACTGGATGACTCATAGAACACTCGTCTTAGACTTAGGCTGTACGAGAACTTCCTCGACTTAGAAAATTACTTCCTCTCTTCAAAACTATCAACTCTGACAAAATGTAAACCTTTCAACGGTTAATCAGGATAATAGATAGAATAACACACACGCACACACATATATAATATATATATATATATATATATATATATATAAAAGACAACTTAGGAAATGCAAATTATTAGAAATGCATTAATTTTAGATTTTACTAATGACAATATTAATCATCCATGGACAGATACTTTTGAATATACAGGAACAAAAAATGTGGCCACTGTTTAGAGTGCAGTGCATTTCCTAAAATTCTGTATATGATTTAAACAGTAATCAATGTTAGAATTCAACACTACTAATTGACTTTATTTGTCATTCTAATCACTGGCCTTCCTACCAGTGCAAAAACCCAGATGAATATGGCAGGTATGTTAAACAAAGGTATGCTCTAAAAACCTATATGTTTATTATTATTGAATGCTGACTTGCACTATTATTTGACAGCAGGAATATGACAAGATAAAGGGAGAAAGGAAATGTTGATTATTAGTAACATATTGCAGACAGGAAATGTAACAATGCTTGCTGAGGGGCATTGCTTTGTCTTGCACATGGAATAAATGTATTTCATTAAACAGAAAACAAACTGGTGCTGCATTTTTCTTGTCATGACTCATTTGTAGGAGATGACAGCCTACATGTGTGAATACAATCAAACGAGAGAGAGAAAAAAAGAAGAAAAGAATGACATTATGTTTTAAACCAGAATGATAACATTACAAACTGAATATAAACAAGTTATAAATTATTTTGATAACTTAGGGTTTCACTGCATTATTTGGTAAGACTTGCCAGTGTACATCCAACTAAAGACTACTTCACTTTTATGCAGTATCAGATAATACTTAAGTACTTTGTGTACTACTCCGAAGTACTATAGTGTTATAAATCACTGACAGTTAATATAGTGTTACTGTCTGATTGTTGTTATGTATTTATTTGCTCGGAATATATCTGTATAGGTATAATTAGCAGTTGAAGTTTTTTTCAGATGTGTACCTGCTGATTATTGTGCATAGAAATTCAATTTTTAGTGGTTGTGTGCTTCAGAAAAGTAGCAAAATGGATCCTTTTGGATCATATCATTTCCCCATTTACTAAACAATGAAATAATTGTCAAATGAAATACAAAATAAACTGAGGCAAATCCATGCCCAAATTACATTCCATACTTTTAATTGTGTTATAAAAGTGCAAATAAATATTGAGGTATCTCATCAGAATACATGAAAAATAAACCTCACAGAAAAAAAATGCTTCATTGTAGATGCCATATTCCCTTCTTTCTGCATCATTTGCAGTGTCTCACAGCTTCTGCATATTCCGTGTGTCCTTGGGCTTCCATTTCTTAATGGTTTTCTTAGCTGTTGTCATTATTAAATGCACCACAAATGATTAATTCCTGATCAAATTCAATGATTAATTATAGCTTAAAAAGAATAGAAATTTAGTAACATTGCCTTGCCAAGGACACCTGTTAATAATTGCAGTAATACAAAATCCAGTGTCAAACATAACAAAATGTGCACTCCCAAGATTAATCTAGTTTGTGTCTGAACTCTCATGCATGTAAGGTCAGCTTTCGGAAACATTCACCGTAGCTCATCTTTGAGGGTAAAATATTTATGCAAACATGTCCAAGCAAGCATTCTACATATATTAGATTTGGAAGCATATTATTCCCCTGAAAGGGAACTGTTTGTCCAGTCTATCTACCTGGTAAACAAATGGAGATGATTGCTATTATCTTAGATTCTCATTTCAAAAAGGATTTGGAGGAAACTATTGAGTTCTGAACAAGTTGCTTTCATACCAAGTAAGAAGTCATCTAATAAGGTTTACACACTGCTCTACATCTTGGCTGAAGCAAATGGGTACAAATTATTTTGGCTGTGATAGCTGTTGATATCAAAACCAACTTTAGAGTACTTTGTGATATAGACCATCGAAGTACTGGCTATGATCTGACTGCAGTCAAATGTTACAAAAACAGTCTGTACTGCAATAAATGGAGTGAAGAAGCAGTAGTAGAATTAAGACTCAAGAATCCAATACCAAAAGACAAAACCCAATGTTTATTGCAAAGCTTTCGGGTCACAAACACCCTTCCTCAGTTCTACTATGATGAAAATTAAAAATACAACATTTAAATAGGAGTTCTTAAAAAACACATGATTACAGCCAGCCTATCACAGAATAATAATGACACCCCCCACAACATATTACAATATACACTTTGTAACAATGCATATGTATATGTAAAAAAGTTATATAAAATCATTTAAACATTTTTTATTTTATTTTATTTTTATTTATTTTACATTTGTTGTCCAGGATAGTCCGACTGGATGCATGTCCATTTTCAGCGGAGGCCCAGGGAGAAAAGCTCCAAGGGTAAGCAGATACAGCATTACATATTACAGACAGATTATTTACAGAGATTACATAAGTAAGCAAGTTAAACAAGTTCCACAGTTAAAGTTAGTCCTGAGCACAAGTCAGGACATATATATATATATATATATATATATATATATATATATATATATATATATATATATATATATATATATATATACACATACCTTACACATATGTTAATAATAGGGGTGGTAACATTAACAATATTGTTGAACTTAAAGAGTATGAATGGATAGTTAGGTTACAGGCAGATTCTTTACCTGGTTTAAATAATGCTGTTATCTTGAAGCCCATTTTAGTAAAAAAACAGGCAGAAAATGTATAGTTTTATGTTCATGTTTTTATATATATATATATATATATATATATATATATATATATATATATATATATATATATATGGTATGTGCATATATATATATATATATATATATATATATATTTATATATGAATTTTTAAATGATTTTATATAACTTTTTTTACATATATATATTTTTATATATATATATATATATATATATATATATATATATATATATATATATATATATACATACATTGTTACAAAGTGTATATTGTAATATGTGGGGGGTATCATTATTGTGTGATAGGCTGACTGTAATCATGTGTTTTTTAAGAACTCCTATTTAAATGCTGTATTTTTTATTTTCATGATAGTAGCACTGAAGAAGGGTGTTTGTGACTTGAAAGCTTTGCAATAAACGTTGTTTTTTGTCTTTTGGAATTGGATTCTTGAGTCTGAATTCTATGATCTGACTGACCCAGTGTAAACTACCAGATAGGCCACTGGAGAGGCCAGTGTAGAGGAAAACAGGAAGGGCTTTCTTATTTCTTAGCTTTTATACAATATTATTATTTATTATTTATTTATTTGTCATTTGTTAATTGGATTAGTCCAACTGAGCTAAGGTCCTATTTTCACTGGAGACATGAGGAGAAAAGCTCTAAAATGTGTACATACAATTACATAAAGACAACAGAGTACAGATTAGATTTTAAGTAGATGGTGCAGTGGTGCAGTGGTAGTGTTGTCACCTCACAACAAGAGGCTTTCTGGTTCGATTCTTGGCTCGAGTGCCTTCTGGGCAGAATTTGCATGTCCTCCCTGCATTTGTGTGGGTTTCCTCCTGTGTTACAAAAGACATGCTTTTGGAGTGTTTCTCCATGGCTCCACTGAAAATTGGCTTCACTCCAAGTTAGACTTTCTTGGTAAATACATTTAAGAAAACAGTTAAATATAATAATATACATAGATTCACTAACAGTTAACATACATTCAAGACCCTACAGATACAAAAAAATTAACAGTGACTTAAAACGTATGTGCAAGATAATAACATGGTAGGTGAAATAGCTAAACTTCAGCAAAGTATAGATGGCAGAAAACTTATGTAGGTCTAAGGCACACAGTTACATTTCCATGCTGGCATTACATTGTATTTCTGAAAGCCATCTAGATAGGCAACATAGCATAAACAAGTTAGTAATACCAAAGAATAAAGAAATAAAAAGAGAATATATACAATGGACCAGCAGAGAGCATTACTGTGGTCTTGTCACAAAATTATACCATATATAATCCTAGGAGAATATAGTTGTAAGGTAAGGCTAGACAGATGGGGGATTATGTAAGGTCCTGGCATGGATAGGAACTAGAGTTAACAAGGTAATTTTTCAGTTATTTTTGAAGCTGTTGGTGTTTTTGATATTTTGGATATATGTGGGGTGTTTGTTCTAGGCTTGAGACACTGTGCCTTTGTAGAGTAGTTTGCCAATGTTTTTATTAGGTTTGTATATTTCAAGAAGGAATTGATCAGAGCTATGGAGAGTATGCTTAGGAGTATAGAAGGAAATTAGAGAGGAGAAGGAAGAACAGGCAGAGGGTTTATTTATTAAGGAATGAGTGATCTGTAGCTGGGATAGGAGCAGTTGTGGCAATTCAAGCCATTTGACTTGTTTTATAGCATGGCAGTGGTGGGTTCTGTGCGGTAGGTTGCAGACAAATCTAGCTATTTTGTTGTATGCTTGGTCAATTTTGATTATTAAGGTGGCTTGTAAATCTGTAAGTATTGGAGAGGCATACAGAAGGCAGGGAAGGAGGAATGCCTGTGCCAGAGATGCATTGGAATTAGAAGACAGAAATTTTGTGTTTCTTTACAATAGTCACCATTTTTGATGTGTCTTTTTAATACATTGTTGAATGTGCATGTCTCATTTTAATTTTGTCAACTATAATGCCAAGAAGCTTAGTATGTGATTCAGCCTTAATAATAGTGGTATCAAGAGATGTGATGGTGAAGGTGGTTTTGTGATGGGAGAGAGAGATTTAAGAAGGAAGTTAAGAAGTTTGTTTTTTGGGGGGGTTAGGATGAGTTGGTTATCTGTTAGTCATTGTTCAATGGAGAGAAATGAGCTTTCAGTTATAGAATGAAAGTGAGAGATGCCATCAGAGAGGGAGATGAGGGTAGAATCATCAGTGTATTGTATGAGGGAGGAGTTGCTGCAGGATGAATGAAGGTTGTTAGTCAAGATGTTGAAAAGAAGAGGACCTAAAATGGTGCCTTGGGGGACTCCAATTTGGATAGGTAGAAAAGGGGAGCAGGTAGATTGCCATCTGACAGACTGTAGCCTATTAGTGAGAAAGCTGTAAAACCAGAAAATAGTGGAGGTGGAGAGGTTGAGATCAGAGAGTTTACTTAGTAGTTTAGTGTAAGACACAGTATCAAAAGCTTTTGAGAGGTCAAGGAATAGACAGGAAACTGGTTGTTTTTTTTTGTCTCTAGCCTCATTATTAGTATGGGTGAAAGATAGAAGGGCAGTGGAAGTACTGTGATTTGACCTAAAGCCATGTTTAGTGGGGGTTGATGTGCAGTGATCATGGGGTTATAAAGGTTAATTTGTTGCTAGATAATTCTGCCAAACGGAAATCTAAAACAATGCATGGAAGGTTAATTACAGATTATATGGAAGCAAAACAGTCATTATGTAATACTAACTGGAATGAAGTGTTCAGTGAAAAAAACTGTAGATGGAATGTGGAAAGCTATGAAAGAGAAATGTTTGAGTGCAAAAAATAAAAAAAAAAACATTTAACATCAGGATCAAGGCATACAACATCAGCAGGATATATTTCCATAGGAACAAGATATCTGATTAATGTGAGAGACAAAAAATATAAGAAATGGAAGAGAGGTGGAAATACAACTTTGAAAACTTAAATAAACAAGCTGGATAAACAGATTAACAATAGTGTGAGACAAGGTCAAGAAAAATTTGAAGAAAATGTATATAAAGATATTGAGCATAATAGGAAACCGTTTTATGCATACATAAGATGTGGAAGGAGTAAAGACACACAAATTGATAAACCGTGTGCATATCCTAAGATTTATTCTCAGACACAACAGATTATAGATATATTTACAAAATCTTATGCAAAAGAGTTTGGCTCCACAAAAGGGGTGACACGTTGTCCTAGTGACGTCCAGGTAACCTCAGCCCCTTAAAAGAACTGCACAAACTGGATCCAAACAAACACAGGAAGGAGACGGAATTAGTAACAATGATCTGAGAATACTTCAGCAAGAACTTATGGTACCATTATATTTGTTATTCACTAGGTCATGTAATATGGGGACATTCCTCAAGATTGGAGAATTGCACTTATTAAACCTGTCTTCAAGGGAAAGGCGAGTAGGACCAACCCAGGGCCATATAGACTTTCATGTTGTGAAAAAATTATGAAAAAGGTAATAATGGATAAGTTATTGTCAGAACTGGATAGGTTGGGACTTGAAACCATATATCAGCATGCATATGTTGAAAATAGATCTATTACCACCTGTAACATGATGTTCTATAACAACATAATAACAGGTATGAATGAAATATTGTGCTGTGATGTTATTTATATAGATAAAACTTCAGCATTTGACAGGGTCATACATAAAACACTGATCAATAAATTAGTACAACTAGGTATTGATGTACTCTTGATAAGATGGATAGCTGCATGGCTTACAAATAGGACATGGCAAGTATCATATAGCAACTGGACAGATGAAATCCTTGGTTACAGTCAGGGTGTCCCACAGGGCTCTATTCTAGGCCCTTACTTGTTTAGATTGTATCTTTCAGACCTATTTTTTTTTCATCTGAGGTGTTCTACAGTCTATATGCAGCTGACCTGAAATTGGGTAAACTGATTACATGTGTTACAGATAAGGCATGTCTGCAAAATAACTTGACTACATTGAGCATTTGGGCACAGAAGAATAATATGCTGATAAATAGATCAAAAAATAAGCATATGATATTTGGATTGTTTAAAAAGATGTATAAAGTCTAGGAAATCAAAAATGATGAAGTCATTGTTTGTTAATTACATGAGACCCAAACTTGAGTATGGAATAACTATATGGAAACCCTGTAAGAAAACAATCATGAGTAAACTGGAAAGAGTACAGCAGAAATATACCAAGGCCATCCATGGATGTGAACATTTAAGTTATTATGAAAGACTAAAATATTTGAACTTATACAGTGTTTCTTACAGATAGCTAAGAGGAGATCTTATTCAAGTATATGGGGCATTTAGAGATATCTACCTCTGGAAATGTTTGTGGTTATCAAAAAGTACTAGAGAATCATCAGATAACCTATGTAGAAGATTCTATAGGAATGGGAAATGTACTAATTGGTTCTCTGACAGAGTAACCGATGTATAGAACAGTCTACCAAATTACATTAAAGCAAGTATTAGTTTAGATATAACAGCATGGACACTTATTATGGGTTTTGGTATATTGGCAAGCTAGAAGGACATTAATGCCCATGCTTGAAATATTTGTATGTGTATGTATGTATGTTTGTGTGTATGCTAGTAGGTTTTCGTAAGTCAGGTATTTAAGTAGCTGATTGTGAATACATTTTTTGAGGATTTTAGAAGGTGGGGAGAGAATGGCTATGGGCCTGAAACAGATAGAATCTGTGGAGTTACCACCTTTGTGTAAAGGTGAGGTGTAGAAAAATTTCCAGATGTCAGGGAAGGGACAGTAGATTCTTGAACTGATCTGTTAAAGATTATTGAGATAGGGTAGGCTGTATATTAACTTCTGAAAACTGATTGTTAAACAACTATGATTCTTAGATGCAATGTACTTGTTATGTAAACAACTAACTGCTTTTTTTATCTTGTGGATGTTCAACATCATCTATTTTTTTTTGCTTTTTAACTCTGCCAATCTAAGGTGTTATACTAGCCACTGTATTTTAGAAGTTATCCATCATTTGCGATTCATAAGCATTGCTTATTTACTAAATACATTTTACAATTCATTTCTGTAGGGTAGCTGTTTAATGTGGTCTTTGTATCTTTCCCTGTAAGCTATAACCTACAACTTTGCACATCAATTGTGTTATTTGCTATTTTTTATTCTGTTTGTTACAAAGCATTCTTCTCTTCTTTGCTGGTTTAACTGATAGTTTCTATTCTCTAAGATACAACTCTGTGTGATGAAATTTTGTTTCCTATGCTACTTTATTTAGTAGTAGTTACACTTTTCTCCTTCATTTCAGATATGTAAAAGTATTGCTAATGTTTTCCCATAAATGTTGTCATTATGTTTATGGCTTATAGGAACAGGTCTGAAGATGACATTCAGACCCAGTCACTTACCCAATGATTAAATGTCAGATAAAAAAATTAATTAGTCATAATTCTCCTTAGATTTCTCTGTGAGATGAGGAAGGGAAACATGTTGGGGACATGGCTGAAGCATGTTTCCAGGAAGAGGCTAAGAATGAAATTGAGTGGTACAAAGTCAGTACAGAAAATGCACACAGTCTGATATGCATCACTTCAGAGGTAGCCCACTTCCCATATGACACTCTGACTGCATGCCCACATGTACTTATATTACCCATTAGATTACAGTGTGGAACAAAAACTCAGAATATAAATGCAGTTTGGCAACAAACTAAGTTGTCCTGGGGCATCTTCATGGGGGGGTAGGTTAATATTAGGGGGAGTTAAGTGGGTTGGGGAGGTGAAAGGGTTAAGTGGAGGCAGGGATGGTTGGGAGGAAATGAGATAATGATGGGGAGGGGCTTAAGAGGTTTAGTCTAGTGTAGTTGGGTTAAGCAATCACATTTTGGCGTGAACTTGCTACTGCAAGGTTTACGTCCATGATGACCAGTAGGTACTTTTGAACAGGTAGGCCTCAGGTTTACTACTGGTAGGTATGATGCAAGGGGTTCATGTGTAAATTAATTATATATTGATTTGTTTGCTCTCACCTTTTGCAAAGTTTTTCTCTCTCGCGAAGTATGTGGTTATGGATGCGCATGGTTGTTATTCTGTATCTGTGGACATGAACTCATACTGTATTTGTGGAAATGAGCTTGTACATGGCTTGTTAGTCATTAGTATTGCTTCACTGGCTTTCTGAATTCTCTGGTGCAGATTTCTTGGTCATCTGTTCTATGGATTCTTTTGGGTCATTGTTCCCTGCCTTGTGGGTAGTTTTTTTTTTTTTTTTTTTTTAGGCCCCTTCTCCTTTTAGTTTGGTGTCCAGTTTCTTCCCACCTTCCATGCTTGTTGTGGTGGTTTGTGATGGAGATTTTATAGTTCCAAGGATATGAGAGGCTTTGCAAGGTGCCCGTGTATAATGGTTGAGTGATGCGCATGAGCAAAGAGTTGTTCTTTGTTTCATGGGTCATGGTATGGATTTCTGGGTCTCTGGTTTTGTGGAAGAAGATCTTTTACCATTGGTAAATGGTTAAGAAATGACTGTTCATTAGTGGGGTTTGTGTTTGTGTTGAAGGAGCTCTTTAGTGTTGGTGTAAGTTGTTAAGAAGTGGCAGTTCTTTGCTAGGCAGATTCCAAAGTGCATGAGAGAGGCTTTTCAAGCTGCTCATGATTATCGGTTTGGTTGTGTGCTACGCATGAAAGACAGTTGTTGGCACTGTTGTTTCGTGGAACTTCTGCCTGGCTGGTATGGAAATAGGAGAAGAAGAAAGGAAAAAAAAAAGAGAGAGACTTCTGGGAATATTGCATTGCAGCACGAGCATGTCAGCCAGTTATGTCTGAGATGACTGGTAGTTCATATAATGGTGCAGGTAAGTTTTGGTATAAGAGAATAGCCTTCAGATTTGGGATTTAATAGTTCTGGGACTACATGGGGGGGGGGTGAAGTATGGAGTGGATTTGGAGGTTTTTTTTTTTTTTTTCATGACGCCTAGCTGGGTGCATTGTGAAATAATTTAAATGGTGGCACATTTTGTTATGGATTTTGGGGTAGTGTAGTATAGTTTTCTGGGCTTTTGGTGTTCCTAGTTGCTTTACTTGTTTTCGAAGTTTCATTGTACATTGGCAGATCACGGTACATTCGTTCTGGTGCTTTATATTTAACTGGTTCTGTTTTTTTTTTTTTTTTATTCAAACTGTTATCTTGAATTTTATTGGCGACTGCAGGTTTTATGGACAGTAGCACTGTTATAGTTTGGTCAGCAGACTGCTTTGTTCACATAGTTGGTGTGAAATGTGTCATGAAATTGAGGGGTCCTTATGAAAGTTTCAGATTGTAGGCATGAAGTGTGGCTGCAGGAATCAAATATCCATATCACTGGTGGCTTGGTTTTATGTTGCTACCACTCACTGCCAAGTTCTTCAGTACTCGGTTAATTTACATATGCATCGGTGGATTACTGCTCTGCTGGCTTCTGCCTGTCGCAGAGTGTTTTTATTTTCTCCTCATGGGCCGTTAAGCACCTGTACACCATGTTTCATGGGCATGCACAATTGGTGGAGGGACCATTACAGCCATTAGGTATGTGGTAGGGCCGGTATTTACTGCTCATATATTCAGTTATATGCTGTGCACTGGCACCATCTGGAAGAATGGAAAGGTGAACAAGTTATATCCGGTTTTGCAGCTTGGCAGGATGTGACTGACTTGCTGCTTGGACCTGTGGCATTGCTGGTGGGGTAGGGTGAGAAAACACGGCATCTTCCCTTTCACAGGCATTAAGGTGACAATTGGCTAATGGATATATCATTTTGGGTACACCAGTGGTTGGTCCTTGTTAGGCTTTGTGGAAGGTATTTGCTGATAAATTGTTTGGTGAGTTGGGTGAGTTACGGGGAGCATGGAGCTGGCTGATTCCAGGCTTTTGGTGACCTGTGGAAGTACCTCGGTATGTGGGAGCTGGCATTCTGAAAATGTTCTTTTTGTGGTGGTGTTTCTGTGTGGAGGTTTTGCAGGATGGTTGATGGAGGGAGATCAGCAAATATTTTTCATGGGCTTTGGCTTCCTGAGGTGATGAGTGGGCTGTGCATGCATGGTGGTAATTGCAGTCATCCATTTTAATTTTATATGGGGGTCACCTGCAACCTTAAATTAATGTTAATTCTTTCTCCCTCAATGGCATCAAGGCTGGGTAGGGGATTCTTACTGACCGTTAGGGTATATGGCTCTAGGTGGAGTAGGGGAAGTGTTTCTAGGGCGTAAAAGGATATTGTTGGTAACTGGCTACTGTCTTGTTGCCTCATCAGCTGTACAGTATCCGCTAGACTGGCAGGGATTGTTTATGGGTTTCCCAGGTTTCCAGCTTATGGTGGCTTACGGCACATGCGCATTTGCAGGGTTTATGTCTGGGTTTCTGAGAATGTCTTCAATATAAGGAATGGGCATTGAGTAATGGACTTTGTATCCTTACAGGTTAATAATAGTTTTTTTTTTTTCTCAATACAAGCTATGGCAATAGTCTAACAGTACATTTGGTTCAGCGTTTCGCCAAAACCATTACATTTTGTTATCTCTGGGCCATGCATGATCCTACTATAATTTGTGTCGTTTGGAGGATAGGTGGCGGATTACACCATTTATGAAAAATTAGGAGTTATAGTCTTCCTTTAGGTCAGAAAATGTATATTAATTAACTCATTTGGAGATGGAAGGTTAAGAGCTAGGCAGATGGTTTTACAATATAAGTTAGCTTGGCTTATACAGTGCGCTAGTGATGTGGTATGGAATCGTAAGTGTATTCTGGTTGTGGATATTGATAGGTCCCTTCAGGTGTGGGGTTTAGTTGTAACATACTCGACTGGTAGTTTAATTTATAGTGGGTGTTTGATAGTTTCATTGAAAGCATAGCTTCAATTATGGCTGCTTTATCATAAACGTATGAGGCGGTGGTACACTCCTTCCAGGGTTGGCAAGATAGGTTGTTTCTGAAGATGTATTGAAATGTGCATTATGTATTTTAGATGATTTACATGTCTTTTTTCTTTCTTGCAGTTGGGGTATTTTTGGAACGCTGTTGATATAATTTGGAATAGGTGGATATAAGGTGGAGCCTTCTCTTTACATATTAGAGGATTTACTTTTGTCCATTTCTTTGTAGATAGTGGTGTGATGAGTACCAGTTGGGTCATTATGCAGTGAGTTTGCAGATGATGGAAGCAGTGGCTAGCAAGGAAGTTGCACATGAGGAACACAAGTGGGCAACAGTTACTGACTGAAATTGCTGGAGGAGAGAAAGGCATCATGCGGTGGCTTGAAAGGGGATCTGAAAGGTAACGTTTTTGGTAGTTCGGATGTTTTGCCACCTGAATGGAGCTCAAAGTGGGTCTGAGTAATCACCTTATTAAGACATATTAGAGCTCTGTGTTTAATAAGTGGGAGCTGATTATTGCATTGGTATCAGGGGCAAGTAAGGAAGAGGTAGGTAGGGGGGACAAGGGGGTAATGGGTGGGGACGGTTTTGGGGAGTGTGGAGATCTCACGGGATGAGTAGTCACAACATTCATAGGAGCACAGGGCTTATTAGGCTAAACCCCTTTGGCTCTTGCAAGCCAGTGAAGTTCAACCCTTGCTTTCTTAAGAACCTTGGGGTGGTTGTATTTACTAATTCAGTGGTTGAACCATATTTAGGGGAGGACCAATGAGGTGTTTGATAGGATGCTGGAGTTTGTTCCAAATGTGTGGTGTCTTTGGGGTGACAAATTTGTCCCTTGAGTAGGTAGTGTTAATGTTACATAACAGGTTAAGGTTTTACAGAATACCACAGGGATCATTTCACTTGGTGTTTGGGTCAATTTTCTGAGTAGAGTTTTAAGAAGCATGGTAAGTAGGTGGTTGGTGGGGTAGTTTTAAAACTGGGTGCATTGCTACAGGGGAGTTAGAAGGTTTAAAGGAAGCTTAGTTGCAGGATAAGGCTGCGGTAGGGCAGGTCTTAAATGCCTACTAGTGGTATAGGTAAGATAAAGAAAGAGCTCTCCAGGGGAAAAGCCAGGGCCAAACAGGGGTTAAGAATGGTTTGGTAATGAGTGAACTGTTTTTTTTATGGCTGGGTATGTAGAATATTTCGTTGCTGAGCATAGGCAGGTTTTTGGGAACTAGGTCAAGGTGTGCTGGTTTTCTGCCAGCTAAGGTAGGACATTAAAGTTGAAGTTAGACTATTCCCTATGGTAATGGAATTGTTGCACATATTGAACTGGGTAATTGGTGGGCTAAGGTGATATGCTATGGTAAACAGGGTCTTGGGTGCGAGACTTGCTACTAGTTTGACTGGGTGCCGTCTTGAAGGGGTTATAGTTTGTGGTTTTGTTCTGGTTATAGGCTGTCAATACATTCAGGTTGAGCCGTGATTTCAGCGTTGAAGGCTGCGAGCTAAAAGGGTATGTGTTCTCTTGGTGTGGATGTTCCGGTGTTACAACGGGGTCATGGTAATCCTACTTTATTTAGATTCATTGAGTGTGTTTCATTGATGGCATGGCAAAGGGGTTTATGACAGGATTCTAAGGTGCTTTACAGATGATGGGTACACCAAATGATGTTTGGCTTGACCCTTCCCTTTATGGGAAGTGGATTGAACAATTTTGGGTAGAAGGGAGGGGGAACAGCCTGGTGAGGCTGGTTGGTGGAGAAGAGGCATAGGCTTGCCCTCTTCTGTTCCCCCTCTGATGTCTGGATGTTCATTTCAAGAATCTGGGGAAAGGAAATGAGTAGTTGGAGGAAGCTTGCTGAATAGATAAGCAAGCTGAGGTAAGGATGATGCTTATTTGGTGGAAGGTAATTCAATGGATGGTGTATGAAGTGAGTTGGGATGCTGCTTCATAAGTAAAGTAAGCGAGAAGAGGTATGGATCATGCTTGTTAGGCAGGGTGAGTAGGTACGCTGCCCTGATTAACATTACAATGAGTGGTGTATGAAGTGAGATGGGACGCTGCTTCATAAGTAAAGTAAATGAGTAGAGGTATGGATACTGCTTACTGGGGCAGGGGGAGTAGGTGCGTTGCCCTGATTAACATTACAAGGATGTTATGCTGTATTTAGAATCAATTATATAATCAATAGTTGTAATTAATAAAGTTGGTGATCAAAGCTATGTTATGGAATTTGAATAAAGGTTGTCAAATGCCATTTGGTGTGATGTGTGTTATTGAAGGGGACCAGGACAACTCGACATAGCCGTAAGGCGACAAGCTGAAAAAACAACAAAACTGCAAACTGAAGTAAAACCCTCAAAAGTTCAACAGCTTACAAAACCCGGTCTGTTCAGAAAAACAAGATGCAAATCTCCAGAAAATGCTGTGTAATAGGTAGGGCCATTAAAAACCCTCTTTAATAAAAATTATTTAAAATAAAATTAGAGCTTTTGTTTTGTTTCACCACAAAACTTCATCAGATAAATCCAAGGAAGTAAGGCTAAGAATGTATTCAAACGAGAGATAAAAGGGTGCCAAAACAAACAAACAACAACAAAAAAAAAAACAGTTCATGTGCACTTATCATGGAAGGTGAATAGATATAAAGTTCTGCAGAGATACAGTAAGATGCATTCAAAAAGAGAATGGAATTGGCCAACTAAATTTGATCGCAGTGCTCTGTTACAACAGATCAAGAATGTCACGCATCAAAATGCGGATATTTTGCAGCCCAATGCTACAACTATACAAAGTGAAACCTTATTCAGATTGGAGAATCCAACTCTAAAGGTTCTATGGAAACTGAAGTAGAATGCTGATGAAGAGAAATTGTGTTTTACGGTTTTATACAAGAACTTGAAGAAACAGCAATGGAGCTTGGTACAGACAAAATAGTTATGCAACAAAGAGCTAGTCAAGGCCAAGGAAAAAAAAATAACTGTGTTACTTGACACTGTAGGCCTACAAAATGAGAAGGAAATTTTGTAGCAAATGCTATAAAGTGTTAGTAACACATGACCTAATCTAAAAGTAAAATGTCTGAATGTGCATGCTGAGAAAGAATTACTAATGGAATAACTCCTAGAGACTAAGAACATAGCGAAGAACTGTACAGAAACTCATACTGACAGTCATACGGTGGCTGTGGCACAAATTATACAACAAAAGAAATCTGAAAATGTATATGGAAATAAGCAGATGACATTGACCAATGAGGAATGTGATTCAGATCTGTAATAACAGTAACTTAGCTGTAATTCATATGAAGATATCTGGGAACTGGAAGAAAATACACAAAGAATGAAAGCCTTATCAATAGTCTGCAGGAAGAAAAGATAAAGGTGAGTTGCTAAATGGACTAACAGCAGGACATTATTCTCAAACAAACCACTTAGTTTGAATATCTGGATACTGAGAATAAAGTACAATGCCGTTTTTGGATGAAGTAAACAGTATATTAAAATAAAGTCTGGTAACCTTTGCTTCTTAAGCCAGGCTATTATGAGAAGGTTGTGCTATTGAAACCAACCTGCAAAAGGAAACTGATTCCTTCAAACAGAAAAAAAAGACAAACATGCTAACTTTCTTAAATATAGAGATGACCAAAATGCAGAACAGTAGAGACATTCAGGTTAGGATTCAATAAAGGCCTCACTTTTCTCTTTTGGCTTTTCCCGGTTAGGGGTCGCCACAGCGGAACTCCGGTCCGCTAATGATTGGCAGTAGAGTTTTACATGCCAAGTTGCCAGCTCTGACACACAACCTTCAATGAAGGTACGCCCATTCACGCATGTCTCCACACAGAAGACGCTCTAGCTGAGAATCGAATAGAACAACGTCTTACTGTGAGGTGACAACACTACCGCAGCACCACCACCTAAAGGCCTCACTGCTTGTGCTAATTTTGCAATGCAAGTTTGTTAATTAGCATGATGATGATAAAATTTGATTTAGAGACAAATACAACTGCAATTACAAAGTCTTCTTTAACAGGTCATTATCCTCTGTCTAAACTGAGCATTGCACAGTCAGAGCCAATTGAGCTTGTGCTCTCCCAAGTGGCCAGTACAACATGATAACAAAGACATGCAACTTTATGAGCCACAAACATGTAAATACATACATGCACACACACACACACACACACACACACACACACACACACACACACACACACACACACACACACACACACACACACACACATACACACACACACTCTTATCTTTGAGATATACCTCAACTGACACCTGGAAAGACCTCAAGGGTCATACCAAAGAAGATTATAGACTAAAAATCCCTAAGGGAACAGAAAAAAAAATAGATGCACTGTGCCTCTTTTCTGCATATTATAGGCTTCTCAGAACAGATCCATGCCATGCCTTCCAAGCAATCAGTGACCGAGTAGTCCAGGATGTCTTGTATCATCATAAATAAAACAGTCTCAGAAATGCAAGAACAAGAGCTCTAAATCTGCTTCAGAAGAGCAACAGAACAAAGTGGAGAGACAGATTTGTCACAGTCCACTTAAAAAATAAATCCACACAGACACCCACAGACTTTTGATGACCTTTATTGTATTGAATAATAAAATAGTAAACATAGAAACTTTATTGAAACAATCAAATTCAACTCATTGCAACAGAATAACATAAATAAACATAAGGGCAGTGTACCCACTCACCCTTGGATAAGCAGCACCCCCCATTTTCTCACTTATCATTGTAATAACAAGGCTGCTCACCTTAGCATATCAACAATCCAATCCATCCACTCAAAGTCTTCCGACATCAAAACTTTACCATCTCAAATTCCAATTATCCTCCTGAGGGGGATCAGAAGAGGGGCAAGCCTGTCCCTCTTCTCCACCCACCAAACCATCACCAAAATGGGACAGACTGGGAGGGCAACAAGATAACACCAAATGTGCCTCCCAACACTAAATTCCACCTCAAAAAACCTTAAGACCCACACATTAATCCTACCTCACTTCCTCCCTCAGCTTCCCACTTACTTAACCATTCCTACCTGCTCCCTACGCACTCACAACTTCTCCCTTGACCCCCCCCCACCCTACACTACAGCTGTCCCATGACAACTTCATCTGTTCCCAAACTTCATTTGTTAGTCAACATGTCCATCACTCCTGGAATAAACATCTTTCAAATTGGCCAATTGAATGGGCATTCATAAATTTTCCACAGATATTACTAGCATAGCCCTGTATGAGAAAGGAGGTATAATCTAGGGTGGGAACTGGGAAGGAGCAATGGTCATAAGGCTCAGTAGCCCTGATGTTGCTATAGTTCTTCTGATGGTAAACTGTAACTAGCATCAGGAAGCAATTGCTGTTGGGGACCTTAATGAACTCCACCTTATACTTAAAGCTGTATAAATCAAACAAACAGCAGTAAATAGATTTATATCTAAAGCCAATCTCGTAGACTAACCAGATTTGACCAAATTATTTACTGCCTACATGTTTTTTTTAATCTCCATTTATTACCTTACCCCAATATTTTTTTTAATTAGCAGCCAGAACACTAGTATTTTTTTCTTATTCATCTACCAGATGGATGTTGTAGCGTGGCAAGATTAGAATACTGACTGCATACTATTAAATTAATGCTCAAACTTTAATTAATCTACATGTAATAATTCTCTTGAACTAATACTTTGATGAGGAACTGAAACATTATCACATTTTCTTATCTTTCTATGATATAACTTGCACCCTTGGTCAGAATGGAAGGCATGCTACCTTGTCTACCATCTGTTGCCAGCCTCATAGCAATAGGTATACTTGGAAAATGTAAGAACTGTGTGGTGCTTAATAGATAATGATCTTTTACTTAACTTGTCATTATCTGCTTGTGAGTGATGTAAGTACCTAGTCAAATACAAGGTCACACTCTCACAAATAAACACAATCTGTGAGCATCACTAACTTACAACACACTCTGCACATAGCCACACTAAATTATCACAAGACTGAGGTACTAAAAAAAAGATACCCAAGCTGCAGTGAACTAGTAGGAATAAGGCCCACCATAAATTAAGCACTTCAATGACGATTAGTGGCAACACAACTGGGAGTCACAAGAAAATGACACATCCTAGATCAGTTACACCAAAATAATCTTCAAACACAAACAGAAATGTACTAGTGATTGATGAGTCCATAGTTCAGCACACAGATAACTGGGAGCTCTCTCTCAGGGGCTTAAATTTTCAATATTACAAAGGGCCTTAAGAGCCATAAACCAGACAAATGTGATTTCAACATGATGGTACCATCTTGGGGTGAAAGATCTATTGTGCATTATAATGAGGGATATAAAGAGAGAATTGATGGATCTCTGCATGAATGTCACAAATTCAGGAAAGAGCCCAGTATTGAGGAAACATTCCATCACCAAAACTGATGCCAAGGATTAAAGCAAAGATGTTTGGCTGGAACAACTGACTAAAGACCTGGTGTCATTCTGGAATGACCCAGTTTATGTCAGCATGGGATGTGTCACTTGGCAGCTGTCCTTGTTACCATGGACAATTTGCACCCCTCATTCCAAGGTTTCTGCATACTAGTAAAAGCTTTTGCTACCTCCACTGTATCTTTTTTAGGCAAAGTTCAACTGATAGATCTCCCAACCTAACCTTCTCTAAATAGATATACCACTAGATCGTATTGAGGTGGGTCTACCCAATGCTAGAAATCTAAACAACTAACTACATTTGGAGCACATCCATGTATGTGTTGTTACAGAGATCTGGTTTAAGTTCCCAGAGTGCACTCCCTCAATACCTGTTTTTTGGGCTTACTGATGGTTAGGACCTGATGGAAGCTGTGGTTGCCTATCCATATTTGTTGGACCACATTACCTCGAGACAGATACCTAGAGGCTTGCAGTAAGGTTTACGTCATACTAGATATGATAAACTATCAGATCATAGCATCCTGCAGAACCACCTAAATGTATCCATAAAATCAGCCTACATTCCTAAGTATTCTTGTTGAACCTCCCATAAGTAGGAATGTTGTTATCCTAGGTATGTTTAACTACCCAATGATTAACTGGGGATCCACACCCCCAACATAGGATATGCACAACAATTCTAAATGTTTTAAACATGAACTCCCTGTACAAGATTGTTAATGAACAGAGTGGAGACTACACTCAACCTGCTCATAACAAACTTAGAATCTGTATGTCCCATTCACACCATATCTACTTCATTGGTCAACTCAGACCACAAATTAGTAACCTTCTCTATCAAAGCATCCAAACCAACAAAAACAAATCTCAGAATTCAAGTACATTAAATGCATAAATAGCCTAAACTTCTATGATGAAATCTCTGTATTTGAGTATAATTGTATTTCCTGTAATGATACTGCTAACAGTTATGCAGACAAGTTCTACAGGCACCTGGACAAATGTATTACAGTGTCAGTCCCAGCTAAATGCAGCCAAATGGAGAGGTTTAAAAGTAAACCAGCATATGGTCCCTCAAGTGTTAATAAACCATCTAATAAAAGGAATTAACTCCAAAGCCTGTATAGCAAAACAAATTAACCTCAAATTAATGAGAACATCAAACAGCTAGATATGAATTAAAAAAAAGACATAAGAAAAACAAAAGCTTCCCATTAACTTAGATTAGCCACAGAAGCTAAATACAACCAGAAATCTGTCTTTATTTATGCCAGCAAAACAGGAAATAATACCCAACATTACTCTAAGCTTATTCATAATAGTATTAGCTACTCCAATCCAGTGGATATTGCTAACATATTGATAAAATACATTTAGTGCCAACTTCATTCCAAAGACACCTCTATTCCAAACCCACTTATCTCTAATAGAACCAAGCCACCAATATCATGAATGAGCATGTACTCAGGGTGGTCTCTAAAACAAAGAGTACTTCATCCATGGGACCTGACATCATATATGGTTGGCTAATTAATACCACTGACTGAGCATTGGTGGACTCACTCCTTCAACCCTTCATCCTGAGATTGTCAACTAAGCATTCTTCCATAAGAGTGCACATAGCTGTTGTGATGCCCCCCAAGGGTGGATGCACCTCAGACTCCAGGAACTACAGACACATCAGTCTAAAGAGGCTTAAGTGCAAAAGTATGGACTGTCTCATAACTGTCTTAATTAACTATGACATGAAAACTCTTATCAGACGTAAATCACAGCAGTTTGTCTTTGTCAAGGGCCGATCCTGTCTAATGAATCTTATGAATTTCTTCAAGAGGGTTACTCAGGCTGTTGACTGTGGACAAACTGTCTACAAAATGTACCTTGACCTCACCAAAGCATTTGATAGCATACAGCATGCAAACATAAAACAAGTTGAATAAATTCCAGACTGACCCATAGCTGGTTAGATGGATAGCCAAATGGCTTAGAGACAGGACTCACAAAGTAAAAGTAGAGAGAGAATCCTTTCAGAGTATGAAGGTGATCAGTGGAGTAATGCAGGTATCAGGTCATTAACCTCTACTGTTTAATATCTACTTGTCTGATCTCCACTTAACAAATGAGGATTACTGGTTAAGAATGTTTGCAGATAATTGTTAGCTAGGAGTCAGTATCAAGTCACCCTCTGACATATGTGTACTCCAACCGGAGCTTATACTTGCCAATAGTTTGTGTATTAAAATGGGATCAAGCTCAACTCTAAAAGCACAACATTGTAGCATTTACTAAGCACCCCATAGCTCCTGTTTGTAACATAGATAACACACCACTTCAAAATGAACATGAAAGAGACCTGGCATTAGGGTGGATAGTTCTCTTCTTTTTGGCCATCACATTGCAACAGGGGTTAGGAAATTCATCTACCTCACACAGCTCATAGCAATAAATATTTATTCCAGATCAAAAGAAGTCCTCAGCTCCTTGTATCCTCACTGATTAGAACTATCATTTAGTAAAATGTCTCCTTTCGGTTATATATTACAAATCAAATCAAGACAAGCAGGGACTCGAAAGACTTGAGCTACCAAGAAAAAACAGAGCCCTTGTCCTTATAGTTAGTTTCATACAGACTCCTTAGGGGTGATGCAAGCCTTGTTTATAAGGCTAGAAGGGATCCAGCAGTACAAGAACTCTTGTATCTCAATAAATCAAACAGTCCAATTAACACACGTGCCAGAGAGCTAAATCTACTTCAATAAATAAACAAAACTAGCAGGAACGATATTTTTGCCCCACAGCACCTTCCCCTTCTATGGAAAAAAATATTTTTCCAAGTTAAGCAGTGTGACACTCTGTCTGCATTTAAAAAGGGTCTGGACAACTGGATGTGTATTCATAAATTGACTCTTGCTTTGCCTGACCTTGTCCTCCTTTTGAAAAGAGGCAAGGCCTAGGGGTGGGTCCTGGCAAGGCAGAAATGACCTTGCAGCTCAGTTGCTTTACAAATTGTATGATTCTATCATTAGAATCTAAGGATAAGTATTTTAAACTATGCTAGAAAACTGAGAAATAGCATGTAGCTGTGTTGCGAATTAATCGAAAAATGGTAACTGTCTTGCTGAGTCTAATGATATACCTAACCTACTCACAGGCAGATTTGGTGCTAACTGTATCCCAGGAGCAATTATTGAAATCCTGCAAGTCTGTATGTTTCATACACACCCTAGAATTACCATGGAATATGTCTTGTATTTACTCTCAAAAACCGGAAATACTTCCATTGCCAAGACAAATTGGTTGTATGCCTAATAAATAGCACCAACATGGCTTTGCTGAACCCCTCCCACATTTGTTCAACTTCAGCCTAAGCACAGGGTATGTTCTTAAGTGAGGGAAGAGAAAGCTGCTGCCATGTAACTTCACAAAAGAGATCCAGCACTAACCCTAAGAACTGGAGACCCATCAGCTTGACTAACCCACTTTGTAAGACCATGAAATGGATTATCACTGACTTCATAAATAACAATATTCAAGGCCTCACACAAATAGAGCCACAACCTTTGTTTTTTTAAGTTAGGTTGTGTTTATTATTGCTTTTTTTTTAGAATGTTAGACAGGGACTAGAGTGTAGTCATTCTGTTCATATAATATATTTAGGTCTAACCAATGCCTTTAGTACTATATTTCTACAATGACATTGTAAATAAGCTAAGAAACTTCAGGTTAGAACACCTATATGGCACATTGTCTGACAGGTAGAAACCACATAAAGATGATGGCAGGGGACACTCCACAAAGCAAAAGAATGAAGAGCAGACTGCTCTGGAAATCAGTGACAGGATGCCTCTTTTATGACAATATACTGTTCTGACTGCTTATGTGGTAAACCCTGGCCTGTGGCTAACCAAATTCACCAATGTGTCCCTTCTTATACCAAATCACAGCAAAAAAGTATTAACCTTTACAGGCAAATGATGTACAGATAAGTCACTTAAACTAAAGGTTACAAAATACAGTATTTTTATATTTGGCAATCATCCGTCATCCACAATTTACAGTGCAGTTAGTACATCACTCACAGAGAATGCAGCGATCTTGCTGACTGGTTCACCAACTCCCTCTCTTTAGATGACAAAATAGGAACAGAAGTCAGGAAATTCTTTTACCTTGCCAAAGATAATTTGTAAAGATGCCATTCTAGTCAAAAAATCCATTCTTCCCTCTGTAATCAGTCCTAATTAGATCAATTACAGTGTACAATTTCCCCTGCAGCTTGTACATATACATCCATAACAAAACAGTTCTGAAGGTACCTATCTAAAAAGATTATTGGTATAAAAAACAGTAGCTGCCAAAATATGTCATAGCTTTATCCCTGTACTATGTCTATTAAAGGTTCCTGTTAGATCTCTGTCTAAAATTGTGTGCCATCAAAGACCATACCCCAGTTGATTTCTTGTACCTCAAAAAGGCAAACAGTTCTACAAACATTTGAACTAAGGATTTATACACCCACATACACATTGAGACAACCTATCTGTATATGTTAAGCAAGCAGACTTTTTCACTGTTTTCAAGAAGAACCTATATTGATCGATATCATCAACTCAGGAATGATACAAAAAAATCTATTTTACTAGATAAAAAAAGCTTCTACCAAAATCTCCTAGAAAAACACCAAAACAACCCTCAAAAGTTCTGGGCAGGCTTAAATCAACTACTTCATCCAGGTCATTCTACCACCCCCAACCCCGGCTAACCACATCCATAGTTCCCCAGAGACCATAGCTGGTGCTTATAATAACTTTTTCACTGAAACAATCCAATTCCTAGCAAATCAACTAACCCCCACAAACTTAAACCACACCCCTAATCTATCAACTAATCACCCCCAATTTAGCTTCCAACTGATATCCACTAGTTTTATCAAAACACTTATAAAAAAACTAAAACCTACCACCCTCGCTGCTGACCTCCTCCCTGCAAAGTGCCTACAAATAGCTGCAGATGCCATTGCATATCCCATATCTATCCTTATCAACAGAACCTTATCCGAAAGCACTATCCCCTCCCTCTGGAAAAAATCCCAAATCATCCACCTCCATAAAGGTGGTAGTTCTACAGACATATCCAACTATAGACCAATTGCCATTCTTTCCCCACTAGCCAAAATAATCGAGAAATGTGTACACAAGCAACTAATGCAATAGCTTACCAGAATAACTTACTATGCAACTCCCAGCATGGTTTCAGGCCATACCACAGTACCACCTCAGCCATCCTTTCCTTTACTAATGCCATAAACCAAAACAGGAATGACAATAGGCTGTCCTCCGCCCTCTTTCTTGACCTATCAAATGCCTTTGACATGGTCAGCCATGAACTTCTCATTCTTTCTCTAAAATCTATTTCCCTCAAGAAGCATGCAATCCAGTGGTTCCAGTCCTACTTGACTGGTAGACAACAGGCATTACTATGGCAGGGCAAACTCTCCAGCCAGCTACCTCTCACACTTGGTGTCCCTCAAGGCTCTATACTAGGTCTACTACTCTTCTCGGTTTTTATCAACAACCTTCACAATGCTATCCCTAAAGCTACCTGTATTCAATATGCAGATGATTCCACTCTGATCTGCTCAACCACCTTCCCATCTGAACTGCAAATCCTAACCCAAAATACATTTAACACTATTGAGAAATGGCTTGCCAACCAACACCTACTGCTGAACCCCAATAAAACTAAATTTCTACTCTTCACCCCCACTAGTAGATCTGCCACACTTTCATTCTCTGTCACATCTCTCCCCAGATCAACACACCAAACTTCTAGGGGTTATCATAGACAATAATCTCAAATTTGACCTACAGGTCAACAAAACCATACAGACCATCAATAAGAAGTGTGGATCACAGTATAGAAACAAGACATTTTTAACCCCACTGGCTAGGACTGCAATCTACTGGTCACACCTACTCTCTACTCTTTAATATGCCTCACCTGTACTCTCAAACCTCAACAAATCTGAACTAGGTAAGCTGTCTCATAGCTACAACCATATTGCCAGATTTGTCACTGGCTCCACCTATAGAATCCACTACTGCCAGAACCTGAAACAACTAGAGTGGCTAGAACTGCTCAGCTTAATTCAATTCAATCAGCTCTTAACAGCGCACAAAATTCTGTACCACCCTGAGGATACCTACTCACTTATAAATATTATTAAGCCATATAGCAACCTGAGATCCCTACGGTCAGCCAACAAACTACTGGTCCAAACCCACAAAGCTAATAACTCTACTGGTGAATCCCTGTTTGCCAAACTATATAACCCTACAATCCTCCAAAAGTCTCTTTAAAAATAACCTCAAACAGTATCTCAAAGTGAACTGGCTTTGCCCATGTACCAACCCTGATTAAGTTATAAACTGAAAGCATAATCTGTAAATATCATAACATGCAACTACGTCACCAAGCTCTATATCCAGTCTGACGTCTCTTGCTTTTAATTGTGTTTGTCCATGAGAATTGTGAGTCCCTACTAGGGAACATTACATAATCATAATCACATGTACATAATCACTTTGTTTTATATTTTCTAATGTTATCTAACTTCTTGTGTAATCTATGTAAGTTTAAATGGACATGCATCCAGTTGGACTACTATCCCAGTAAACAAATGTAAAATAAATATATATATATATATATATATATATATATATATATATATATATATATATATATAAAATTGGATAGGGATCGCCAAACTCATCCCTGGCCTGATATAGTTTGCCCTCCTGGAATTGAGACATACATTGTCATGATGTATATTGCAACATGGGTATGTGCAAGGCACATATAGTCTCTTCACTTGCTTGGTTTGCATTAAAGATCCTATAAAAGGTTTTTGCACAGAAAGGGTTTCACATATCTATTGCCTGTCAAGAAATATTCCTGATAAGTAGCTCCATTCAGCCCCTCAGTAAAAGCTCAAGCATTTGGTTTAACATTCGCTATTGCTGAAGTAGGCATGACAGGACTGGGAGCAGGTAAAGGCTTGACATGGATGAGGAAATGTCACTTGTATCACTGTCTTTTATTGATGTGCTAGCACCGAGTGTATTCAGAAGTAAAGAAAGTTACTAATGATCACTGATTTCACATACACATGCATTTTCAAGTTGAAATGCAGACTGTAGAAAAATGAATGCAAACATTAAATAAAATATTAAATGAAAATATTATATATTACTTTTGAATCTTGCTTTACAGTCTTTAAGGTACCTGTTTTAATGTATGCTTCAGGGTTTGCTCTGCAATATCAATATTCAGAAGAAGAAATTCATTACTGAGAGGGAAAAAGAGGAAGGGAAGAAGCAAGGTACCAATGCTGGCAAGGGAGGATTTGTACTAACAGAATCAGGAGGACTAACTTTTTGTTCAATATCTTGAGAACCAGCTTACAAAAAAAGGAAACATAGGCATTTATTAATGATGTCAGTGAGTATGGTGAGAATTTTTTTATTTATGTTTGTTTAAAGGGGGTAATGCACTGATCTCAATGAGCCATTTGCAGGCTCAGTCTGGGCGAATAGGATCACATGAGAAATATACATAGCATATTTATGGATACAAGGATATTCTATACACATACAAGAACGCATGGAATGGCTAGTGCCAGGATTGTTTCAATGTGGTATGAACAGTGAAACCTGAATCATCTCTGAATGTATTTTCTTTTCTTGTCAGGAATACAAACTGTAAAACAGGAGGAGCTGACTGTGTCAAAAAAAGGATTACTAGATGGATTTTGGTTTGTTTGGGAAATAATTGCCTGAGCTTTGCAAACTGGAGACAATACTGGCAGATATAACATTAATGACAGCAGTGCAGTCTGTGTGATTAGTAAAAGAAAAACTGTTTTAATATCACATAGAATGGCAGAGAGAAAAAGGCAGAGAAAAAGAACATAGGACAGGGTCTGTGTGGGGGTGTGAGCATGTATGTTGTACATGCAATTTACTTAATGGAGCAAATTATTAGACCAGAGGCATACGTGTTAACATATAGTACTTTCCTCTGTAACCTGGATGATGAAATTAATTAATTTACTTTAGGCATGTCTGTCCAAGCCTATGCCTGAGTCTGATATGAAGCTCACAGAATGTGTTAACAGTGGTGTCTGGATGCTATATGCTTGACAAGGTCAGATGTGACCCAGCCATATAAATACTTCCTGAAATGAGATGTATCACATGCGTCACTGAAAAGGGCAGTAAGGTGACCCAGCATTTTATTAGTACCGGCGGCATTTACAATAGGTAACCTTTAGTTTTCCAGCAAATCCATTTTAAACTGAAGCTTGTAACAGCTGTAGATAAGATGATTAGAATTGGGGTCCCTGACTGTAATGTTTTCAGGAAAATGCTCTACAACCAATTGCAGGAATTAATGTAAATGTTCAGTAATAGACTAACACAGGCAGGGTATGGAGAAAATAAATTGATCTGAGAGTCTCTGCTAAACATGATGCCAAACAATTAACTAGAGAAAAGTACTTTGGTACCAAGTCCTAATAAAGAATGAAATGAGCTGGGAGTAAGGTGAATTTATTTTAGTCAATTGTATTTTTGAGTAATTGGGGTACAATGCTGACCTAAATGTTTCATTTTTAGGTTCAGCCCATGAACATACAATAAGAAAGAAACTTAACATAATAAGAGTATACAATAGTATACAAAAGCATAACTTGAGAAGAACATCACAATATCTAAACATTAGAAGCAGTAAAGTATTAATATATTAAACAATTAAATAGCATACTAAAAATATAGATTGATAGAACTGGAATTATTTCACATTTGAGTGTCGTTTATTTTTACGTTTCACTGGCTGTAGAAAGCTACACTGTTGAATTATAGCAATAATCGATGCTAAGGACAAGATTACATGACAAGCAGTGGTCATTGTGACAAAACAAGTAATATGACAATATGTTTACAGTAAAAGTAAGAACAGTTGGACTGAAATTGGATTCAGCTTTATAGTTTGCGTTATTGTAAACCTGCTAAAATGGCAGCTATGAAATGAAAAAAGTACATACTCTGCTATTAATGGCTCAGAAACTTTTTTGTGAATCATATGTTTTGATGCTGACCACATAAATAAAGAAAATATAATAGGACATGGTGCTTTTGCAAACTGCAACACTGTTCAGGCTTAATTTTATCTACTATTTAATTATTTACGTATTTACTTTTATTTACCTGCATAATTTACCTGGTCATAAAGTTCCTTTTCAGACAAGTCTTGGAAAGAAGCTCTTCACAGTATACAAGTATTAGGTTTTAGAAAACTTTCAGTAATGATCTAAAGCTTCAAATCAAACTAATTGTTGCAAATCTATAATATGTATACAGCTAAAATCAAAATAAAAGATGAAAAAAATGTTAGAACCAAAATAAGAAAAATATGTCAGTAACATAGTAATCAAAGTTCAAAAATGTTCTAGCTAAAACAATATTAATAATTAACAAACTAGTTTTGCCCAGTTAGGATAGTAGTAATTAGGAAAAAGTGGACATGGAGTTTTACATTTATAGATTTGTAGAAAGGATTTTAGAGTTGTGATCTAGTAGGATATTTTATATGTTCAAAGAAGATAAAAGGTGATAAACAGGTCTAGTATTAAGGTGAGAAACAGAAAAAAGATGGCAGAGTCCATGGATATGATACAGAATAAGAGGTGGACTTCAGGGGTGGGTGTTACATTCTGTATGCTGAGGTTTTACACTGGGGCACCAGTGTTATTTCATAGTAGGGGAAGTGTAAAAGTCATCCTGTGAGAATACTGAGGACAAATAACAGGGGGTCAATATGCAGCTTTTAATGACACATTCAGTGCTCTCTGGATGTACTGAGGGGATACAACAGCAAAAGAATATGCACCTAGACTGCTTCAGCACTTGCATATATGTGCAACATTTTGCGAAAAGGATTTAGATTATTTTCTACAGAAAACATTTCCACATACAGGAATGGGCAGTACAATTCCGAGATTTGCTCAATTCTGTTTTTTCCTACTGATTGCCTTAGATTTGGACTTCATTCTGTTGAAATGGCATTACAGTCTGCCATGTTCTGGCCAGTATAGTCTTGTGCTTCTTTCAGTATATCCCCCAGTAGGTGATAATATGTTACAAAATACTGAGGAGGTAGCAAAAAACTCAACCTACTCTTGCATGCATGTGTGTTTGTGTTTATGTGTGTTGATGTGCATGTATGTATGTGTGTGTCTGTGGATGTATTTGTGTGTGAGCATGCTTGCACATGTATGTCTATGTGAGCACATACATGCTTTTATATATGTGTGTGTGTGTGTCTGTGTGTGTGTGTGTGCATGTGTGTGTGCTTGTATGTGCATGTGTGTATGTGTGCAGATGTGCATGTATGTCTGCATGTGTCCGTATGTGTATCTGTGTGTGAGCATGCATGCACATGTTTGTATATGAGCACGTGTGTGCTTACATGTATCTGTGCATGTATATGACTGTGTTTCTGTGTGCATGTGCATTTATGAATTTGTATTTGTGTGTGTGTGTGTGTGTATGTGTGTGCGCGTGTGTGTGTGCATGTGCGTGTGTGTGTGTGTGTGTGTGTGTGTGTGTGTGTGTGTGTGTGTGTGTGTGTGTGTGTGTGTATACATGTGTGCATGTGTGTTTGTATATTTGTGTGACTGTGTGCATGTGTGAGTGTGGGTGTGTGAGGGCATACACGTGTGTGTGTGTGTGTGTGTGTGTGTGTGTGTGTGTGTGTGTGTGTGTGTGTGTGTGTGTGTGTAAAAGGGAAGCAATATTGAGAATAAGTTAGAAATGAACACATCTATAATCATGCATAAGAACTTAAAAGGAACTACTAAATGTGGTAGATGCAATCAGTGTAAATGTATTATGACAAAACATTCCTATCTATATACAGCAAGCTTAATCCTAATATTTTTACCAAGGATGGTAACTATTTTAGTGAGGGGCTTGTATACTTGGCTCTTTGTTCCACCTATCCAGCATTTTATGTTGGCAAAACTGAGAGGCATTTAAAGAAACACGTCCACAAACATTGTTATGACTTATCCAAACATAAAGAAAATAATGCAGTTTACAGACACTCCACTCAATATCATGATTTTAAGTGTTTCCTATTTTCTATCTTAGAGAAAGTTTCACCAAGACCTAGAGGAGTACCCTGAAAGGATATTTTTGAAGTTAAAGAATTAGCTTGGATCTTAAGATTAGATGCCTCATGTACACCTGGCATCAGTGGCAATACTTCTACAGTACCTATTTTTAAGAAGAATGCTGTAAAACTATAGTTCAGATTATTTTACCTTAATAAAGATTTTTTTATATATATTTTTATATTTTGCATATTATGTTGCATTTCTTTAACAAACATTTAACAAACTTTTTTAAAATATTTCTACTAAGGTGCATTTTATATTAACATTTTTAATTTGTTTCCAAAAATAATGGTTTTCCTAAAGTTCTACGTAAATGCTTATATGCACGATGTGTCAAGAATTTGTTAATTTTGTATAATATTTACATGGTATACATTTATTGCACAGTACTCCTTTAAAATACCATCATAATACATTACTTGATTTGATTATTCAGTGTTCATTTGGTTTAATTATTTCATTACTTAATTGATAAAAGTATATAAGTGGTGCTTTTATGACTGTATTTTGAAGAAGTCTGTGTCATTCTGTATCAGATGAAACACATACGGTTAATTCCTGTGCTTAAAGTCTACTATTGGATCTAATAAAACATTCTGTGGCTTCCTTTCTGGAGCTGATCAACTGGGTTGGTTCATCTCACTAGCAGATTTACATTATACTATTATTATTTTGGTGTTTTCCACTCATGTTTGTTACATGTTTGCTGTGATTTTTTTCTTAACCCTTCTAGAAGATGATTGCAGGACATGAAATTTGGCCTGGATTTGGTGCAACCCAAAATTTAATAAACTTAAGTGAATCTACAAGTCCCTGAAGTCAGAGGATCAGCGTGCTGATAAATGGTTGAGGGCAATGATAAACAGACCAAAAGTGGCTTCTTGGAGTGGTGAGGGGCAAGTTGAATTGAAGCTCAAGATGTGTTGGGCTTTCAATATAGGAAAGTGCACGTGGGCTTCATACAGATTCACCTACGTTTGTTCCCATTGTAAAGATGAGCACTCCACTGCCAATTGTCTGTTCAGAAATGGCATCAAAGGGGATAGGTTTGATAATGCCTTAGAGGACAAGCAATGGAGCATGACAGCAAACCAGACAGAAAGGAGAAGGCCTCCTGCTGAGGCTTTAATGGATCTAACTTTTTTTGTTTCTTACTTTAAGAGCTTATTGAATAATGCTCTCATCAAGCCTGATAATTTTGCTTCCCTATGAAAGGACTATCCTAGCCTACAGGTTACTTCAAAAAATATTACATGGCTTTATTTCATAGTTTTCAATTTAAACATTACATCCACTGATGGCACAAGTTGCAGGACAATAGGTCAATTCAAGGAAAAGCAGACATGGTAAAGGAGCTGTTGGACAAGGAAATTCAGAATGACAGAACCACTAGCCTCTTTTACTTTCCTTCATTTGAATCCTTTAAAATTTCTTCCCTGGGTTTGGTACCGAAGAGCAGGAGAGTGAACTTTATCTAATTTACCACCTACTATTCTCATAAGGATCATCCATAAATGACTGTATCATCAAAAGGGATGTTATGGCACAATATTCTTACCTAGATTATACAATGTGGATTATTCAGTGATTTAAGGATCTGTAGCTTGGAAAACTGGACATATTATTGGCCTTCCCCTACTCCCAATAAGTGAACAGGATTTGCCCATGCTGGTCATGCAATTTAAGGGCTGTTTTATTTTGATATAGTCATGCCCATGGGCAGCATGGTGGCATGTGACCCCTTCAAAAAGTGTAGCAAATGTTACAGTAATCTTGGCAGCAGAGTCCTCTGGCAAGCAGCTAACTAGCTTGGAGATTTTTGGATTGTGGGAGAAGGCGAGAGAGAAATCCTGGAAGATTTGCCTAGGCTGTAGGAGGTGTGTCTGCAGCTGTAGTTGCTGCTTGCCCATGATAAAATGGAAGGGCTGCTGGAATATTTTTGACAGCCAAAAAGTCAGAAATGAAGAGAACAGTCTTCTTGCATTCCTCAATTTAGCAAGTTGAGCAGTGGCCCTAAGAAGCACTTTCACAAGTGCATTAGCTAATTTGCTACAAGGGGGCTCAGAAACAACACAAAACTAGGGTAGCTAAACAACTTAAAGTGAATCTTCACTTGTCACTCATTATCTTGACAGACCGTCTGTTTGGCAAGATGATTGCATTATAACGAATGACTTTCAATTGCAGTTGTTCATAAATCCAGTGTGTGTGTGTGTGTGTGTGTGTGTGTGGGGGGGGGGGGTGGTGACATGAGCCCTTCATTTAAATGGAAGTGGTATTCCATACCCTGACCTCCTACAGGTTCCCTAATAGGAAAAAGGATATTACCATTTTGGAACTCTTACCAATTTGTGTAGAATCTGTGATCTGGTAGGAAGAAATGCACAACAAAAAAACGTTTTATATTGAGCTGATTACTGGGATGTGGTACAGACCCTGTTTAAAAAATCATCAAGATATGTTTGGCTTCAGTCACTATTAAGATTTCTGGTTCTCCATAGTTTACTTATAAATTTGTCTTTTTCTGCAAAATACATCCCAGGGGCTCATATTGTCCATGGTAACAATTTTTCTCATTTGCAGGTCTCCAGGTTCCAGCAGCTGGTCCCAGAAGCATCAGCCTTGTCTATCCAGATGCCAGATGATTTATACATTATTGGTGAGGAGTAATATACTTGCATTGAAAGAATGACTGTGCTTCTAATACAAAGAGATCATATGGAGCAGCTCTTAGGACCTTTCAGTTTTTTTTAGATGAGTCTCTCACTGGAAGAGAAATGATAGTTGCCATGCTTAACAGTGTGTTATTTAACTTCTCATTGTCTTAAGAGCAAAACCGTAGAATAGTTATGGAGCATTTACCAGATCTTAGGTTGCTACTCGGGGACTTGAGCTTCATAACATTACTAACCACTGGCTTGTTGGCGTATTGTTGAAAAGCTGTGACTGGCTTTAGGGACTGGTTTCTTACACACAGCAGCCAACTAGGAAACCTCCCTTGAGAACTATCCAGTGGATATCCACACAACCTGAAGGGATTAACATATCTATGCCCTGTAGGATGCTGTGTTCACATGGTTATAAGCAGGAACATTACACATTGGTGAACTTCTGGGGTCCTTAAAACTAGAGTCATGTGTCCAGAGCTGACCATATTGTTTTACTTTAGATGACTACTTCAAAAATTAATCAACCTGGTTTGGAGCATTGGGTGATTCTGGATAGAGCATCAACTCCTCTACTCTCCCCTATTTTGTTGAATTATCAGTCTTTGATGGCTTTCACTTTTTCCTAGGGCTGAGAGTTTAATATTGACCTTTTCAAAAGAGACTCCACTAGTACCAAAAGATTTAGATTCCTGCTTGCATAAAGCTTTAGCCTGCCAAGGTCTTAACAAGTAATGGATGCCCATCTTGTTTGTTCAGTATGTAGTGATCCTCAAGTTTAGCTACAGAAGGTCAATCAGTAGACATAATCAAAAGAATGGACAGATGGTCATCAAGAGCATTTTTGGGGTACATCATATAGGGCTTGTTCTGTAATTATGGATAGGTATTGCATGGCACATGCTTGACGTTTCTTGTTTTAGTTTATCATTAATGAGCTTTGATTTTGGATCATTTATCTATTTATCTGGCAGCCATCACAGTGAAAGTTTAACAAGGATGCGTGCAATTGGGTCTGGCCCCTACCAGTTGGGACATAATTTGGAAAGGTTTTGGTGGCATGATTTGAAAGCAGACGTTAACAACAATATAGCATCTTCCTTGCAAGTTATGGCAGCCACATGTTCTTATAATTTATATTGGGAGTAATGACATAAGCAATGTCGTGAGTCACAGGCTGCAGTCCAGGTTCTTGAGGGAACCAGTAATACTCCAAAATGTGTATACCAAACATACTTGTAGCTTGGTCAGCAATGGTGCCTACATTACCCTGGAGTGTGTCCGTGAAAGGAATTTGACAGCTTCAATATGTTTTAAACCTCAGGATGGCTAGGGCTGGTTCTTAAATGAGCTTTCAGTTATCTACTGGGACTTCACAGACAATCATCTTGTATAGCATCTGAAGGAAAGAATTCACCTCTGTGATATGGTATCAGATTTGTTAAACCCCATCCTGGCCTTCCTCCTGCAAAGTTTAGTAGATCAAAGACGGTTTTCAAACATTCACAGAGTACAGTATTTGTTTTAAGGCGATGATTGTTCATCCAAGACATCTTGGTTGTCATTAAGTAAATTTCTTAAGGATGCTATGCCTGCATTGGCTTGTATCTCACTGGTTAGGAGGTTATTCAGCTGCTGTAGGCCTAAGAAATGGGGAGGGGGCAGGCTGATTAAGTCAGCAGCCTGGTGAGTGGTTGCTGCATGACCGTTATCTCTTTTACATTCTCCCTTGTCTTTCTTGGACTATTAAGTTGTCTAGATCACTGCTCATGGGCAGTGCTAAAGTTCGCTAATGGGGCACTGTGGGTAAGTCACTCATTTGAAATAGGACAATTTCAGCTGGTGTGGAATGCCTATTACTCTGTCAACTTGTAAGGTATGTTCAGATTATTAGGCCACACAATAGCTATCATGCCGGTTTAAGAGTTGCATTATAGAATGCTGGTAATAATAACTGTTTACTTAATTCCTGAAAAGATGTCGTATTTTACATGTAATAAACTTGATGCATATTGGCTCTAAATTGCCCTTGTCTGTATGTGAGGGGAGACAAATTTATATTTGCTAACTCTAGTACAGTGCTTTTTTTAAAGGCTTTGTGTTATCACCTCTTCAAAGTCGAAGTAGAACCTATCAAAACAGACATATTTGACCGTGATAGAAAATTAATAGAAAGTGCTGAAACAAATTCTGTAACATTTCTAAAGAACATGGTGAAGAAACAAACATGATTTTGTTTTCTGAGTGTTACTTTAGTATAATAATTTCACTACATCCTTAACACAAATGCCTTTAGCAGCTTACCAGTCACATTGGGCATTTGATATTTCTTCTGTCTGAAGCAGTACATAACATACTGGCAACTTTGTTGTGAATTTTCACTCAATCATCTACTTTGAAGGTGAAAGTCCTATGGTGGATACTTTCTGTATTTGAAAAATGCCAGCCAGACAACAGTTGTGCATTGAGTCAGCAATGCATTTATATTAATGCTTTTCACTGTTTGCTTCACTCTTTCAACTGTTACTCAGCTGTGTGAATCTTGGCTTTAGATGAATTTCACTGTTGAAGTGACACCCTGACGCTATGTGCAAAAAATGGGAAAAGGGGTTGTGGATGAATGGATGGATGGATGTTGGTGATAATGTGATTTGTTAGAGTTCCCATTGTTGTGAAAAAGTTTGAAATTCTTGATTTGCAAACAATAGTCCACTATCTAAGATGACTATATCAAGAATATGAAGTTGATAAAAAATGACTTTAGTAGTTTATAACACTTTAGTAGTTTATGACACTTAGTCAAAAAAATCAAACTCTGTCAAAATATCAGTACACCACTCAACACCAATAGTGTGAGGATGTCAACAGTAAACAAAAGAATGTGCAGGTGATAGTGGACATCAGTCAACCTGGACATGAAATCCCACGAGTCTATCAATACATGTTCAACTTTTTTAAACACAGGCTTCAGCCTCCTGTCAACATATATTGCTAGAGGGTAGGTTTTGGAGACATTTGCATCAACCATAGGTCTTAAGGGTAGATCTTGTAATGTTTTATGAACTTTGGGTATTCCAAAGATTGATGGAATAATTGGTTCCTTATTAGTATGGCAACCATACAGGCTCTTATCAATGGCACCTTGTAAAAAATCAACACTTAAAATGAAATCTATTCACCTAAATGCCATATTAATTTAATTCTTAGACACCTGAATATAAGTAAAGCCATTATTCAAGAAGTTTATCATCTTGTCTGCCTAGTTTCTGTTATCCATGATTACTGCCACACCCACCCTTATCAGGTTTCATTATTCTTATATCTTTGTCAGTACTCAACATTATTCTTATATATTTGTCAGTACTCAACTCATGCTGTACTTTCCTTTCTTCTACATTAAAATTAGAGGCCCATCTGTGAGTTTGGTTTAAATATCTCCTGATATCACTTTCCACTAACCTTTCGAAGTGGGCAAGGGTTGAATGCAATGGAGGGTTGAACACACTCCTTTTCTTAAATGCACTACTACTGCCAGGGACATTGAGATTACCAAAGATAACAGCTAAATTGACTTTCCTAAGGGATAGCTTAACATTGATTAATACTTCACTTATATCAGTTTTATAATTAGGCACAAAAGTGAGCCCTTTAATAAAAAGTGAGAAATGAACAGGTGTCAGTTCAAAAACACTATAAATAAATGTTTTAAATCCTTTATATGAATTGATAAAACTGTCCCTCTGAATCTCATCAAGGGGAAAGTCATAAAGAGGCACATTAGTCACTGAGGCTAGTTTCTTCTTATAGGTTCATAGGTTCATAGGTTCATACTAGGCTATCTGCCCTGGGGCAATTATAAGCCTAGCCCAATTCTGTATGGCTTACGCCACCCCTTGATTTGAGTGTACTGTGCCCTTTTTAAGGTTTAGTTTACTGTGCCTCTGTCTAATAGTGACACGGGAATAATCCCTGGGACAAACCTATGATCCCCCATCCACCTATCGAGATTCTTCTTGAAGAGATTCAGTGAGGTGCTCTGCCTCACATGAACTGGAATTCTATTTCAGAGCGAAGGGAGCCTCTGGGTTATGAACCTGTCCCTCCAGCAAGTTCTATTTATTTCTGTGCTGAGGTTCAAGTCCCTCGAGCATGTGGCTCTAAGGGATTTAGATTTACTAAGGTGGAGCATGTCCATTAATTCTGGATTTGACATAGCTTTGTATGTCAGGCATAGATCGCCTCGAAGTAGGCGGTATGCAACTGAGTAGAGCTGGAGTTTTTTAGCTGAGCAGCATATAGCATCTGTTTGAGACCCTTGATCCTCTTGGTGAGATACTTTTGGGGTCTCTCTAATTGCTGCAGGTGTCGGGTAAGGTACATCCCAAAAGGGGCATTGTATTCTATGATGGGTCTGATGAGGGATGAATAAAGGGGCACGATTACCTCTCTTGATCTAGATGTGAAACCCTTCCTGATGAGGTGGACTATGTAGAAGGTTTTTCTAACCACTTTGGCAATGTGGTTTTCAAAGGAGAGATTGCTATCAACTTGGGTCCCCAGGTCCCTAATAACTTTCTCTGTACTTAATGGGTTTCCGCCTATGTGGTAATTTGTGGGCACATTGTTTTTGCCAAAGGTTATGACTATACATTTTTTGGCATTTAGCTTTAAACCATGGTGCTGGCACCAGTTATCTGTCTCTGTGAGACCTTTTTGAAGGATGTTTGTGTCAGCTGGAGAGTCGATTATGGCACCCAGTTTGCAGTCGTCTGCAAACTTGGTGAGCCATAGTCCTTCCACGTTTGCCTGTACTTCGGAAAAGTATATACCGAACAAGAGTGGTCCCAGAACAGAACCCTGTGGGATGCCACTTGTGACCGGTTTTGAGTCTGACATGGCTCCAGCAACTCTCACTCTGTGGGTTCTGTCTTTGAGCCAGTTTGCGACCCATCTTGTGACATAGGGGTTTATATTTAAGCTGGATAGCTTATCTATGATGCCCGAGTGGGGTATTGTGTCAAATGCCTTTGCAAGGTCCAGATAGGCTCTGTGGACTACCTTCCCTTCATCTATGGCTTTGGTGACTGTTCGAAGAAGTCAACCAGGTTCAAAAGGCAGGATCTGCCCTTGACAAAGCCGAACTGGGTAGGATCTAGTGTCTGTAGGTCCCCAATGTCTTTGTTTATGAGCTCCATGATGATCCTCTCCATAGCCTTGCAGACTAAGCTAGTCAGGCTTATGGGGCGATAGTTTCCAGGGTCCGTAGAGGCTCCACCTTTGTGGAGTGGGACCACTGTTGCTGTATGCCATTTTGTGGGCACATATCCTGTAGTGAGGCTGAGATTGTATAGCTGTTTTATTTGAGGGATTAGTTCCTCTTGGAGTTCATGTAGGACGCAACCTGGGACACCATCTGGTCCCATGGAAGCAGTGTTTTTTGCTTTGGAGAGGGCAGCCTTCATCTTAGCATCAGAGATGTTTGGGAGGCAGCCCTCTGCCAGGATAGATACTTGCTCTTTTGGGGGGGAGGGGGTGGAGAAGTTTGCACTGAACCTGTCTGCCAGGATATTGCCGATGTCTGTGGGTTCAGTGTATTTTTTGTCATTTAGAATCAACTCAGAACAAGTCTGGGAGTTGCATCCCAGGTTCCTAACATAACTGAAAAAAGCCTTATGATTGTCTTTGGTGTCCTGTGCAATTTTTCTCTTGAAGCTGGCCTTGGAGGATTTTATGAGGGATCGTAATTTTTTGCTAGTACTTATCAGAGATGCCTTCCCTATTAGGGATTTTGCTCAATCATGTAGTAGCTTCCTCCTTCTGTTGTACAGTTTATTTATGGCAGGGGTCCACCAGACTGGACGCCTGCCTTTGGATGATTGGGTCTTGGTTTTGTTTGGGATAGCATGATCCATGCATTCCTGGAGATGTCCGTAGAATGCGTTTATATAGGATTCTGCAGTTTGGGCTGCAGTTTCCACTGGCCCTGGGGCCTTGAAGGATTCCACTTCGGTTTTGAGAAGTGAGAAGTTTGCTTTTGAGAAGTTTTTCACTGTGATTTTCTGGGCTGGGGGTGGGGTCGGGATGTGGACATCCAGTGAAATTAATTTATGGTCGGATCTTACCAATGAGGGATATACTTCGGTGTGGAGCATAGAGTCATGTTGGTAATGATCAGGTCTAGTATGTTGTCCCCTCTTGTGGGAGTGGTGACTAGTTGTTCCATAGCATTTGAGTTTATAATTTCCAGGAACCTTTGGGCTAAGGTGTTGGGGCTTGAGTAGTGCTCCCAGTCAATGTTTGGGTAGTTGAAGTCACCCAATATAATGGTGTTCGGAGAGATCTTCATGTTCTCCAATGTTTTCAGGAAAGCTGAGTGGGATTCCTGACTTTGAGAGGGTGGTCTGTAGGATGCTATAAACTGAAAAGCAGTCTTGCCCACTGTTAGTTGCACATGGATGGTCTCCAATACTTCGTGCAATGCCACTAACCTGGACCTGTGGATATCCTTGATAAATATGGAATCTCTCCCTCCTTTTGTGGTTCGGTCCGGGTTTTGGGGCCGAAAAGCATGATATGAGGTATATCCTGGTAGTGCTGGGGTGCTCTCTGGAGCCTTGAACCAGGTTTCTGTCACTGCACAGATATCGATGTTCTCCATACTGAGGAGAGCTTCGAGTGCGTGCATCTTGAGGTTAAGACTTCTGGCATTAGGCAGCATTACCCTTAGTTTCTTGTTCCTTGTGCTGTCTATGGGGGTGGGTTTGACTTTTGAGCCTTGCCTAAAAAAGGCACTATGGGGGTGGTAAGAGCCTTTGCCAATAACCGAAAGCCCAGTGGTGACAGGTGCAAGCCGTCCCTAGCAAAGCAACGTGGCTTCTTTAATTTTGACCTCTTCCCCTCCTCCGGTAAGGTTGCACCCCTTCCCTGTAATTGTAAACATATTGGTTTGACCCCCTCTCTCTGTTTATCAATTGATCAGATCTCCTCAAATGAGGAAATCCTAAAGGGTATTCCCAGTCATAATACTGCAAGTCACCTTGGTTCTCAGATCTGGCTCTGGGGCTTTCATCATTTACCTCAGCTTTGAAAGAACCTCCATCATGACCAACATCGTGACAAATCATTTCAAAATTATCGGATTGTAAACCCCTCTCCCCCTTGGTAACTGATATGCATTTCCATTAGCATAATCTTTTTTGTCTCTTTCAATTTTTCCCACATTTCTGTTTTATCATTTTCTGTTTTTTGTCATCCACTTATTTTATTATGAGTAAATATTTGTTTTTTTTTTTTTTGCTTCTCAACAGTAAAACATAAGTCCCAATGTACAGACATGTATAGCTCCATAATCTCATTTTATAAGGCCAGAAAAAGTCAATCATTATTTTTAACAATAGGTTTCAGAATCTCAAGGCCACAGTTTATATGTTTTATTTTTAATATTTGTTGACCAGGAAAGTCCATGTAGGACAGAGCCTATTTTCAGTGGAGGCCCAGGGGAAGCACTCCAGACACATTTCAGTTGTTAAAAGTCTCCAAAAGTTATTTATGAAATTCAGTTCCTGGCTCAACCCTATTTGAGAATTTGCAGATTCTGAGCCCCCTGGGAACTAGCTGCTGTTTAATGCGTTCCTTTAAAAATGTATTGTCTAGCACCAGAATTCTGTATAAGGAAACTTTAAACTGTAAAAGTGCTTGTATGATTTATCTTTGTAGAGCTGATTTTACACATTTATATTTAAAATGGTATCCCCCCCCCCCTTGGTATGTACCTAACCGGGCATATCCAACAAATGGAACATCCACAGAGGCTCTTCACTAAAAGAATACAGAGCATAAGTAAAATATCCTATGCAGACTGCCTCAAGGCTCTGTATTTTGTCTCCTACAGGCTTTTGAAGGGAGATCTATGCCTGGCATACAAGGCGTTGTCTGACCCCACTCTGATGGACTTCCTGCATATACACAAAACAAACAGCACCAGAATTACCCATTCTAAAGACTTAAACCTTGTCTGTGATATAAATACAACCTGCTGGAGAGACAGGTATGTATCCCATAGACTACCTCATCACTGGAACAGGCTCACCATCCATATTAAGCAGAGTTCCTCCTTAACCAATTCAAGTGTAACTTAGACAATTGGATGGGTAACAGTACATTTATCCCTGGTTTGGTGCCTATGTCTCTAATGGACCCAGAAAATCTGTAAATGGTTCATCTCCCAGGCTCCTGCTTGTAAATGTTTCATCTCCCAAGCCCCTGCTTATGCTTAAAAGGTTACCAGAACGTGTCAGAGATTTGGGATGCATAGCTAGGCTTAAAAAGACCCTAGTTGCTGTTAGCCTAGTAAATGCCTATGAACCTATGAACTACTGCAGGAGGGTGGCTTCAAATGGCAGGACTTAGTCTAGAGAATGCTCTTTATCCAGTTGCAGTTTTGAAACATCCAGTCACTACCAAATTCTTTTTTCAGCTGGTGGTATGTGCTGCCTTTCAGGCTATGTGTAGGAGTTATTTCATTATTTAAAGTTTGAAAATGGTTAGCGGACTACCATCCCTGACTTTTTTCATTATGTACAAACTGCAATTGCACCGATAAACAGTGAGTTGATCGCAGTATCCTTTACAAACTTCATTTGACTACTGTTTTGTATCCTGGAGGGCCCTTTGATTACTTACAGCATTCATCTAATTATCTGTTAACCTTTTCAGTGTGCTGATCCGAATACCGTTTTCAGCCATACACCAAAACAAAGGCAAACATCACATACATTTCAGTGGTAACACTATAAAACAATCGTAGGGGAATACTGTGATAATGGCACGAAAAACAATCTCATTGTGGCAAACAAATGCTGAATTTCCGAAAAGGGTGTCTTGCAATCGTCCCATGCTAGGCCGGAGCAGGCAAGCATGAAGGGACACAGGGTAGGCAGAAAGAACTACAGCAACCTACCATGTCCTTATGGTCCAGGAGCAAAAGCATGGATGAACCAATCCAAGCACACATCAAGGAAATATAGCAGGAAGCAAAGAAGGAGGTAATAACAACCGAGAACACATAGCGCAATGCCTCACTGAGATCATAGATGTGGTGTGTATGGTGACAATGCTTTTGACACTGTTACCACAGCATTCCATTCTAGGACAAGTGTTTATACATGGATAGCATTAGAAAAAATAAAAAAGGAAGGCACTGTTATGTGCAACAACAATGCATTCAGTAAGTGATTTCAGTATAATACTGGAAAATACAAGTTAAGAAAAAAGTCATAATGGTCTTGTCAGGATCCTCTTCTTGTATCTGGAGTTGCTATATTTCTTCTCATGAGTGGCACAAGCCTTGTGGAATGAGGTTCATAATGACATCAGAAAATCATGAAGATAGTCACTTAGAAGTCAATGTTTTCTTTTATGGTAAATATTTATTCCATTGTCATGTATGAAAATGGTTTATTGTTTAGAACCTACAATCTTATTCTTAATGTGCATAAAACTAGGATTAAGTTTCCTTTCATTCAAAATGTTGTCTTCTTTAATGATGCAGATTTAAAAATAACCCTTACTGCTCTGAATACAAGATTTTTTCTTTAAAAATAACCCTTACTGATCTGGATACAAGACTCTTTCTTTCATCCTATCAGTGATGCATATCAATGTTTTAATATATAACTGTTTTGCTTGGTGTAGCCCCTCTTGCTGCACACCAGCACTTTATGAGCATTGTCACACTACCCACATTCAAGACATCTACCCCGGGATTCATGAACGTTGCGCCAGGCGGACGCATAGCGTAGGCGTTACAACGCCAAATATGGCCTCCGAGCGATTCAGGTACGATCCAATCCCACGTGCACTACCGGGGTGCACTGGATCTGCGCCGCCTCCAGCGTAGGTATGCTAAACACCCCATGTGCGGTGTTGCACCATGCAAATGAAGGCATATAGCGATCCACGAAGTGGCGCAGGCGTAGCATAAGGGCACGGCAATGTAAACCAAAAAAAAACGGTTTACATTTACCCAAACATAACATAGGAGTAACGGAAGGCTGTCAATGTCAGGTATCACACTGTTGCCATATGCCAATGGCGAAAGACACAGAGAATGTCAAAAGAAAACATGCACAACATGTAAATAATAACATAAATGGTATGTCCACAGAAACTCACAGCAGAACCCCAGGACATGTCTGCGGAAGGTGCTAAACAATGAAATAATATGACAATGTCATAAAACAGCAGTGTAATACACATCGGCTTCACAGCCACAATACACCATGGTATGCATGGAAAGCCACATCCACAGTGCAAGGGTTGCCAAGGACTCGCGGCAGTGTTCGGCGTGGTAACTATGAATTAGTAGTCAATGCCATGCAAATGAGGCAGATAATACTGAATCACAAACCCCCCGCCGGCGTAAGGCTGTACCAAACGGCGCAGCGGTAATACACCGAGGAGTGGCTCAGAGGGAATACATGTCACCTGCAGAGGGGTGTGCCACTGTAGGTGGAAGCACATTGGAGCTCAGCAAACCTGGGCGGTACATTGCACATCACAGCTGCAGGACCGGCGTGTGGGGAAATAGTTGAGCTGAGAGCACACAATGCGCAGAGGTGCATGTGCACGAGGATGACTCGTTCCCTTAACCCAGTCATGTGGCCGCCGCCAAATAACATCGGAAACAGGAAGGTGATGTTGAGAATATGAGGAAATGCGGAAGCAGTGTAATTGGAGTAGTAATGAGCAATCAACACTAATCAACTCACGAAGGCCAATCGGCGGCAGCTGACAACTCTGCATGCAGAAACCTGCAAAACGGGATAGGGGAGGCATATGAATGGAAAGAAAGTAGGGGAGGTAGCAGATTGCAAAGAGTGAAGACCTGACACAGCAGAGCCAAGTAGACAGGCAGCATAACGGCGGCAGCACAAAGCACGATATGCCATGTCCCAGAAACTACACATGACAGGGCTCTGCAGGATGCATGCCAGGAAATAGTAGGTGCAACGTGCAGAAACAGTAAGGGAAGGTCGAAAGGTAATCCATTGCAGGCAAGAGTAATGCAACACCAAAGGCAACAGCGTTGCAGTGCCAACGGTAAAACACGGAAGATAATCCCCACATACGTCACACAGACACACCCTATGACATCACCGGGTGTACAGCACAACAGTATAAAGTGTGAATGCACACAACACACAGCCGTGTATTCCCAAACGCCGCACCATAGGTGTAAACACACGGGAAACTTTTAAAATGTACATGTTGGGTGCCGCCGTGGACATGATCCATCAGCATGTGTTAGAGACAGACGGAGTTGTGGAGGAGGGTGCCGACAACTACTGTAGGCCTCAGAGGAGAAGGAGAGTGTTCAGACCAAGGGTAACCTACCAGGGGCTACAAGACCTGGAGATAGTAGAGCGTTACAGGGTGGATAGGGACACGTTACAGCAAATAGTGGAGCTGTGCTGGCCACGCCTGAGAACAAGAAACAACAGAGGGGAGCCCATCCCAGTGGACACAAAGGTATGTGTAAGCTTGCGAATACTGGCCACAGGTACCTTTCAAAGGCCAACTGGGGATATAATGGGCATCTCACAGGCATCAGCATCCAGGGTACTACACCAGTTTCTGGATGCCATGTTACCACATGCCAATGAGCATATATACTTCCCCAGATCTCAGGAGGAGTTGGCTAGCAATATGTGCCACTTCCACCGTGTGGCACAATACCCGGAGGGGTACCTCTGATGGACTTCCTGCATATACACAAAACAAACAGCACCAGAATTACCCATTCTAAAGACTTAAACCTTGTCTGTGATATAAATACAACCTGCTGGAGAGACAGGTATGTATCCCATAGACTACCTCATCACTGGAACAGGCTCACCATCCATATTAAGCAGAGTTCCTCCTTAACCAATTCAAGTGTAACTTAGACAATTGGATGGGTAACAGTACATTTATCCCTGGTTTGGTGCCTATGTCTCTAATGGACCCAGAAAATCTGTAAATGGTTCATCTCCCAGGCTCCTGCTTGTAAATGTTTCATCTCCCAAGCCCCTGCTTATGCTTAAAGGTTACCAGAACGTGTCAGAGATTTGGGATGCATAGCTAGGCTTAAAAAGACCCTAGTTGCTGTTAGCCTAGTAAATGCCTATGAACCTATGAACTACTGCAGGAGGGTGGCTTCAAATGGCAGGACTTAGTCTAGAGAATGCTCTTTATCCAGTTGCAGTTTTGAAACATCCAGTCACTACCAAATTCTTTTTCAGCTGGTGGTATGTGCTGCCTTTCAGGCTATGTGTAGGAGTTATTTCATTATTTAAAGTTTGAAAATGGTTAGCGGACTACCATCCCTGACTTTTTTCATTATGTACAAACTGCAATTGCACCGATAAACAGTGAGTTGATCGCAGTATCCTTTACAAACTTCATTTGACTACTGTTTTGTATCCTGGAGGGCCTTTGATTACTTACAGCATTCATCTAATTATCTGTTAACCTTTTCAGTGTGCTGATCCGAATACCGTTTTCAGCCATACACCAAAACAAAGGCAAACATCACATACATTTCAGTGGTAACACTATAAAACAATCGTGAGGGAATACTGTGATAATGGCACGAAAAACAATCTCATTGTGGCAAACAAATGCTGAATTTCGAAAGGGTGTCTTGCAATCGTCCCATGCTAGGCGAACAGGCAAGCATGAAGGGACACAGGGTAGGCAGAAAGAACTACAGCAACCTACCATGTCCTTATGGTCCAGGAGCAAAAGCATGGATGAACCAATCCAAGCACACATCAAGGAAATATAGCAGGAAGCAAAGAAGGAGGTAATAACAACCGAGAACACATAGCGCAATGCCTCACTGAGATCATAGATGTGGTGTGTATGGTGACAATGCTTTTGACACTGTTACCACAGCATTCCATTCTAGGACAAGTGTTTATACATGGATAGCATTAGAAAAAATAAAAAAGGAAGGCACTGTTATGTGCAACAACAATGCATTCAGTAAGTGATTTCAGTATAATACTGGAAAATACAAGTTAAGAAAAAAAGTCATAATGGTCTTGTCAGGATCCTCTTCTTGTATCTGGAGTTGCTATATTTCTTCTCATGAGTGGCACAAGCCTTGTGGAATGAGGTTCATAATGACATCAGAAAATCATGAAGATAGTCACTTAGAAGTCAATGTTTTCTTTTATGGTAAATATTTATTCCATTGTCATGTATGAAAATGGTTTATTGTTTAGAACCTACAATCTTATTCTTAATGTGCATAAAACTAGGATTAAGTTTCCTTTCATTCAAAATGTTGTCTTCTTTAATGATGCAGATTTAAAAATAACCCTTACTGCTCTGAATACAAGATTTTTTCTTTAAAAATAACCCTTACTGATCTGGATACAAGACTCTTTCTTTCATCCTATCAGTGATGCATATCAATGTTTTAATATATAACTGTTTTGCTTGGTGTAGCCCCTCTTGCTGCACACCAGCACTTTATGAGCATTGTCACACTACCCACATTCAAGACATCTACCCCGGGATTCATGAACGTTCGTTAGCCAGGCGGACGATAGCGCATAGCGTTACAACGCCAAATATGGCCTCGGCGATTCAGGTACGATCCAATCCCACGTGCACTACCGGGGTGCACTGGATCTGCGCCGCCTCCAGCGTAGGTATGCTAAACACCCCATGTGTGGTGTTGCACCATGCAAATGAAGGCATATAGTGATCCACGAAGTGGCGGCGAAGTAGCATAAGAGCACGGCAATGTAAACCAAAAAGCGGTTTACATTTACCCAAACATAACATAGGAGTAACGGAAGGCTGTCAATGTCAGGTATCACACTGTTGCCATATGCCAATGGCGAAAGACACAGAGAATGTCAAAAGAAAACATGCACAACATGTAAATAATAACATAAATGGTATGTCCACAGAAACTCACAGCAGAACCCCAGGACATGTCTGCGGAAGGTGCTAAACAATGAAATAATATGACAATGTCATAAAACAGCAGTGTAATACACATCGGCTTCACAGCCACAATACACCATGGTATGCATGGAAAGCCACATCCACAGTGCAAGGGTTGCCAAGGACTCGCGGCAGTGTTCGGCGTGGTAACTATGAATTAGTAGTCAATGCCATGCAAATGAGGCAGATAATACTGAATCACAAACCCCGCCGGGCGTAAGGCTGTACCAACGGCGCAGCGGTAATACACCGAGGAGTGGCTCAGAGGGAATACATGTCACCTGCAGAGGGTGTGCCACTGTGGGGAAGCACATTGGAGCTCAGCAAACCTGGGTGGTACATTGCACATCACAGCTGCAGGACCGGCGTGTGGGGAAATAGTTGAGCTGAGAGCACACAATGCGCACAGAGGTGCATGTGCGAGGATGACTACGTTCCCTTTAACCCAGTCATGTGACGCCGCCCGCAAATAACATCGTAAACAGGAAGGTGATGTTGAGAATATGAGGAAATGCGGAAGCAGTGTAATTGGTGTAGTAATGAGCAATCAACACTAATCAACTCACGAAGGCCAATCGGGCGGCTGACAACTCTGCATGCAGAAACCTGCAAAACGGGATAGGGAGGCATATGAATGGAAAGAAAGTAGGGGAGGTAGCAGATTGCAAAGAGTGAAGACCTGACACAGCAGAGCCAAGTAGACAGGCAGCATAACGGCGGCAGCACAAAACGCACGATATGCCATGTCCCAGAAACTACACATGACAGGGCTCTGCAGGATGCATGCCAGGAAATAGTAGGTGCAACGCGGCAGAAACAGTAAGGAAGGTCGAAGGTAATCCATTGCAGGCAAGAGTAATGCAACACCAAAGGCAACAGCGTTGCAGTGCCAACGGTAAAACACGGAAGATAATCCCCAGATACGGCCACACAGACACACCCTATGACATCACCGGGTGTACAGCACAACAGTATAAAGTGTGAATGCACACAACACACAGCCGTGTATTCCCAAACGCCGCACCATAGGTGTAAACACACGGGAAACTTTTAAAATGTACATGTTGGGTGCCGCCGTGGACATGATCCATCAGCATGTGTTAGAGACAGACGGAGTTGTGGAGGAGGGTGCCGACAACTACTGTAGGCCTCAGAGGAGAAGGAGAGTGTTCAGACCAAGGGTAACCTACCAGGGGCTACAAGACCTGGAGATAGTAGAGCGTTACAGGGTGGATAGGGACACGTTACAGCAAATAGTGGAGCTGTGCTGGCCACGCCTGAGAACAAGAAACAACAGAGGGGAGCCATCCCAGTGGACACAAAGGTATGTGTAAGCTTGCGAATACTGGCCACAGGTACCTTTCAAAGGCCAACTGGGGATATAATGGGCATCTCACAGGCATCAGCATCCAGGGTACTACACCAGTTTCTGGATGCCATGTTACCACATGCCAATGAGCATATAATCTCAGGAGGAGTTGGCTAGCAATATGTGCCACTTCCACCGTGGCACAATACCCGGAGGTACTGTGCGATAGACTGTACGCACATACAAATCAAGTCACCACCTGGGGAGCAGGGTAGACGCTACATAAACGCAAGGATTCCCTCCATCAATTGCCAGGTCGTGTGCAATGCACAGGGCATTATCATGGATGTGTGTGCTGGCAGCCCTGGAAGCTACCACGACTCCCATATCTGGCATGCCTCACAGCTGTACCAGGTATTCGCCAGGCGGGACATCCCACAAGGCCAGCTTCTGGGGGATGCTGGCTATGCACTGGAGCCGTGGATGATGACTCCCATCAGAAATGCACACACACACATGCAAGAACGCCATAATGAGGCACACGCACAAACCAGAATAATCATAGAGCATGTGTTTGGGATGCTGAAATCACAGTTCCGGTGCTTGGATACATCCGGTGGAGCCCTGCAGTACTCTCCAGGCATATGTGCCCACATATTCATAGTATGTGCCATGCTACATAATATGATCTTGCGGAAGCAGCTGCTGCAGGGACATAATGGTGAAGGGCCACAAAGCTCACCACAACTGCCAAGGCCAGTCCAGGCACAGAGGGTTCAGGACCATGAACACACTGTGCCAGCCCCAGTAGGCAGGCGGCGTGCAATATGCCTATGCCCTGGCAAAGAGGGAACGTATAGCACATACTTTAACAGCGTAGGCCCCATGGACTGACACCTCCCTACCTGCACACACAGTGAAATGGACGGCACACAAACATGACCACCCATAAAGTGTACCATATGGGTGGCCCCATGTGTGACTCCAACATAGGCAGCACCCAAACACTGCACACCCAACAGCCAGCGGATCATGGAACGCCAACACCTGAACCGTATGCGGGTCCTACAGCAGACGGCGTTGCTGTATGCTGCCACGTTCGCCGCAAGGTGTATACATATAGACATGTAGATATGTGCATATACAGATATGTAGATAGATATAATTACATATATAGAAATATATGTACACATATACATATAAGTACTACAGGTAAGACAGGGAATCAGAGGGATGTAAGGTGACAGAGATGTAACACGCGATATCTGTACATAGTATACATAGTGAAAGACAATCTGAGCATCCGGGAGGTTTAACAGAAGAGGAAACCGCCACCCATGGAAAGGTCAACACACCGAAATGCATAACCGCCAGTCAGAATGATCGCCAGGCCACAGTACAGTAACAGTACATGCGTGGGTAATACTATGATGATATGAGGGGGGAGGTAGACACTGCCGCCGGTGATGCGGCCCACGCAGGTACTGTGTGCAACCGTCCCCGTGACTGCCGCAGTATGTGTATGTGTGCGGTGAGGGTGCCGTGTGTGCCGCTGTGCGAGTGTAATGTGTGTGCCTCTGTAAAATGTGTATGTTGGTGCCATGTTAGAGGCAGAGTGGAATAACATGTGTAGGCATACAGTACACTAGCCACAGGCATATGTACACCAGTAGTCCCAAAGTAGTACTGAGAGCCCCACCCTGGCTAGGCGTGTGGCGACGTATAATGATGCAAAGTGACAATGTCCCAGAATGTAGCACAGAAATATACCCCACATGAAATGGAAAGGACGTATGTACTAATCATGACCGTATGTATGACACCGATATGCTAATTGCAAAACGATACGTCGGCAAAGTCACACAGCAATAGGTATGTACCGCGGAAATACGCATGTGCTACCCTGGTACTGACCGTGGCCACGTATCAGCCCATAAACACCGATGTGTGTTCTACAAGTGTCAAACAAGCAATCGCCACCTGAATAGGTGGCAACCACTGGCAAACAGGCCATCCCAAGTACAGGACCACAATGACTGTAAATATCTGGGACCGAATGACAAGGGATAGTCGTCACGTACAAACAACCGCAGATATACCACCGATGTGATGGAGGAATACATGCAGGAAGCACACACGCAGGCGATACCAACACCACATGACAACAACACAACCTACACTCCCAGACCAACAGACAATTAACTGTCAACTCCCCAGGCAGGGATGGAGCACACAGACAAGCATACCGTGTATGTAGAGATGCAAGGCTCACAACCCGTATCCGTCACCTACAACCTCCGATATTCCCCATCGTACATATTAAAGGGATACAAGCCGTAATAGCAGCACAAACATACAGGCAGTCAATGACAGCTGCATAACCGCAACATCTCACGTGGGAAACACTATCAACAGCGGATGCCTACTTGCATCCGTTGTTTAAAGGAATACAACAGCTATGTTACACATCCAAATGCAAAACGCCATCAACAGACGCCGTCAGGACAGGGACACCCACATGTCGAACATAATACCATACCCAACACACACAATCCACGGCTAACACCACTGCGAAATGTACCTGTCACCACACATAGCGGCTGCAGTTACACATAACATAACACAATACAGACCATCTCCACGAAGGTAGGGCAAATAGCCAACGCCCAGGTGAGGAATGCAACCATACCCTATTTACGATGCGTAATGTACGAATGGAGTAGATGCACAGGTGATATGCGCAGAAGTACACACTGAGGAACAGCAATTGGTGTGATGAACCCACATGTTGCAGGTATTGACAGATATAAGGATGACTCCCAGGATATTCAAACCGTATGCTCATACCGAACCAGCAGTGTACAACGGAAAGAGTAAGAAATAGGAATACCAATACACGGAACGAAAAACGGAACGAAACACCGACAAGGTATGTAGAACCCACGATATGTACGGGTGTGTAACGCATGATGTGTATGACGTAGCTGTACTGTATGTGAATGGTGTTTGTAAGTAATGATACTTGTCCATAATGCAGAGAGTGGTGAAGGTGGTTATGTAGTGCTATCCTGCTGAGCATACCAACGACTGTGGACACCGTGTGCACAGCAGTGGGACATCATGTACACAACCGGGATAACACAAGGGATGCCACAGGGGGGCATAACAGAGAACAATGCCACACCACACGCCGATGCTGGCAGTGGATGTCCAACAAGGAAGTGCCATAGCAGGGGATAGGACATGTATGTATACTGTCACAGCACACATGTGTATGGGCATATACCGTCGATGTCATACGTAATGTGCGCCTGACATGCACGTATGCCTTGCAGTAGGGGATACTATGTCAACTATGTGTAATGTAAAGCTGTCATGGTGGATATGACAGACATCATACACAGTATCACAGGCATATCATGCATAATGGAGTTATTGCCTATTGGTATGTACAATAACAGGATACATATGGCCTGTAGATATGGGACAGAGTAGTAGCATAATAGCCATCCGAAATGGAAGGAACACCAAGTAACCATGCCCAAATGATCTGTAGCAGGTGCAATGTGGGCAACAATGAAGTCTGGCAGGTCCATGTGTAAACACATGTGCAGTGTACACAGTAGTGTCACCTCCCCATGGTAGTGTCCAGTGAACAGCAGAGGCGGGTGTCAACTGCATGTTTACACAGTACTGCTGCTGTGGTGGTACCTTGACTACGTGTCACTCAAACAGCAAGGGAGCTATCACATGAACAGTGCCACTGTGTGTCCCTGTGGGATGTGCACAGGACCTATGTTCCACAGCATGGTGTGTGTTGTGTCTGCAGAAGTAACACAGAAGCCCAGCCCATGCAATGTGGCATGTGTGCACATATCCATGAGTGGTCCGTTCACACTGCCCACTGCAATTGTCATGTATGAGTAGTACATGCATCAGTAATGCGGAGGACATGGTCCATGTCAGAGCAGAAGACACCCCTGTGTATGTGGTATGCAGATGTGTACAGATGTGTTTTCCATCTGTCAGCCGCATATGTAAACTGTCTGAGCCTGGTACACATCATGGCATGACAATGCTGTGCTATGTAAAGTCGTAGCCATTGTGGAAGGTACACCACGAATGTGGTATTGTAACCTTGACCGTTTGTAGATGTGTGTATGCCATAGGTACAATGGCTACTTATGTACCAGCATCACACACAGTACAGATAGGTGTGGCCCTGCAGAAGTGTATCCATGCCACAGTGGATTACGGTAACCACAGGACCATGTGGGGCATTTGTGTGTACAGCAACCATGTACAATTTGATATGCATGTACGGGCCCAGTATCCATGTGATAGTCAGTGGATGAATGTTGCTATGCAAAGGTGATGTGCATGCACCATGTGTCATGCATCCTGATGCCATGACACCCACAAGATGTATCTGCCACACTGACACCCGTATGGTTGTTATCAGTATGAGCTGGTGGAGCTATAATGGTGCCAGGTATGTAGATGTGGGATATCTAGGCATGGACAGTACTCTGTGACAGCATGTTGTGTATGTAAGCAAATAGTGAACATGAGGGGCCCCATGACTGAGGACTGTGTAATGCCATATGTACCTGACATGTAGTAGGTAGCATGATTTGCTTGCACCACTGTGTGTCCTGTCCAGGAGTCATATAGTCTAACATCCTGACACACAGGGTATGATGTGCAGGTGGATGTGTACATTGCCAATACCAGAACGTGGAATGGTGCTGAAGGGCATTGTGAGGACAATGTCTGATTTGTTGCCCTCTGTACCACACCAACCACCCATGCAATGGTATGACAGGTGGCCAGCATGTGTATGTGGCATGCTGTGGCACACAGAAGCCCAACAAGGGTGCCAGTAAAGGCATGGAGGTCATCAATGTGTGCGTGAAGCACGTTCGTGAGGATGTGCCCCAGTGCCATACAGAATGGTCCAGTCATGGGGGTATGAATGCAGTCCCACACGTGCAATGCAGTGCCACCCATGTGTAGTGCGATAGATGCGGCAGTGTGATGGTCAAGGTACACAATGTCCGACAACAGGCTAGCAGTGAATTCAGTGGGCTGGTGTGGAGACACATACCAAACAGGTTGGCGGGACATAACAGATAGGGAGATCAGAAGGTGACATTGGGCCAGTGTCCTAGGACATAACGTGTGCATGGCAGTACCATGTATGTGTCCACAGGGACACTACGATGTCCATGTATGGATTGCAACCCTGTAGTGAGTGAGAGTGTGTATTGTTGGTAAGTACACCATTGCCTGGCATGTTGCCAACATTATCTCATTCTGCAATGCCTGGGTGACTGTTGTACGCGACATTGAATGTGGATGTAGCCAAACAACACAGACATACCACCACACTGCCTGAGGACCCACACTGCAATGTGCGGCAGTCATGTGTAGGTAGCTAGCCTTGGAGCATGTGATGGACCCCGAGGACCCACCATGGCTGACAAGTGATGCACCCCACACATGTGAATATACACCACCGTGCAACAGCCTGCACATGTTCCCATACAGCAGATGTGCATGGAACATGACCACCACCGTGGCGTCTGTGAAAAGGTCAGTACCGCCATGTCTCTTTGTGGAATAGCATGGTCCCTACCATTGTGTACATGCTACGGAAGTGCACTGTGGTATGTGTCAGCATAGTTATGTACACTGTCCATCTGCCGGGGTGTCATGCCATTAACAACTCCTGTCAGCAGACGTCAGTAGTACTGGCTGTAGAACACATGTTCCATGTATGCTGCGATGGGTGTGTGTCCAGGGTGTGGCTAGCAGGTCCGTGAAGCATATGTGTTCATCTACCAAAGGGGGGATAACCCCAGGTTTAACACACCAGACACATGGAGGTATTGTGCATGCTGAGGGTAGTGTAGGTATGGTATGTGTTGTGTAATGTGTCACCCAGCTGGGTGGAGTGCATGCCTCAAGCATGTGTGGGTACATGGGTGTCCATTCTAGGGAAGTGTGGGTTGCTGTCAGCACATGGCAGTATCAGCTGTCTGAGGCCAAATGTACAGTATGACAACACAGACAGCATGTAACCTGTGGTGTACAATGTAAGCTCTGTTGCATGTTACAATGTGTCTAGCGGTCACAAACATGGGTATCTGCACATGGAGCACCTACGATGCATTGTGTTTGGCAAATATCCAGTATGTGTGCAAAACACTGTGTGATGTGGGATCCCCTCACCTGTGTGTGTTGCAGTCTAGGTATGTGCCTGGGAGGTATGATCCATGTACAATCTGTACTTGCAGGTGTGCTGTGCAGAGCATGGAGGCAGGTCCCAGGCACTGCAGATAAATGTGAGTGGTGCACTAGTGTGTGTGCCTTGCTTGTGTGCAGCACAGTGGAAGGTGCAAGCATTGTCCCACATGACCCCATGCCGTGCCTGCCTGTTACAGCCCTGCTGGAGACAGTCATGTGATACTGCCACAGAGGCAGTATAGCATGTGAAGATGTACATGTGTGCTCCACACCCCAGGCAGATGTCCGCAGGTCATGTGTGTCACAGCAGTGTGGTCGACCAGGACTGTCATAGTGGTCAGATACCACATGCCTGTATAAGTACAGTATGAGCATAGGCAACAGTTGCAGTGACAGAGTAGGTCAATGTACAGTGTCCCTGTGTTCAGACCACTGCCTACTGTACACTTGGCTAGACACACACCCAGAGGGTGAATATACCAGTGAGCCATCACATGTCCCAGTACACGTAGCCTGTGTAATGCCATCACAGGGCGGTCACAATAACACGTTGTATGACAAATATGTTGTACCAGGTGATGTGTCATGTGTGCATATGTTGAGATGCACAGCTGGTCACACGTCCGCAACATATCAGTGCATGATGCCTAGTGTAATATGATGTGTGGAACTGCACTGTGATCCACAACAGGGTCATCTGAGACAGGTGTGTTGTGAATGGTGTAACCCATGGTTCCATGGGATATACACTGGTGCTGTTGGCTGCCATGCTGGGGGCCACCAGTGGTGCCTGCAGTGGTCATACAGACATACTGCACACATTGTTCTGGCAGGAATGTCCATTGTTGTAGATGATGTGTTACTACGTGAAGGTAGGTGTGTGTTGTGAATGTTACCTATCCAGATTTGACCATCAGGTGCAGTCATGGTTGTCGACAGCATCACACCCATCCACAGCTGTCAGGACCCTGTCCCCAGAATGGGTGTCAGCCGCCCTCGTACTGTGTGACCTATGTGCAGATGGCGGAACACCTACTACTGGCTGGCTAACAGTGTCATCTAGGAAGGTTATGTGATGGCTGGAATACGCTGTTATAATGTATAATGATGGTATCCCAATGAAGTACATGGAATCACACACAGTAAGCCATGGCTGGCATGTAAACCATGTACAACAATGACTGTGTGACAGACACAAACAATGCGGAGCCATGTTGAACATGCACCCATGAGAACACCAAATGAGGTATGTTGCACATATCGATGTACAACTGTCAGCTATGGGCACAGCATGGATGCAGACGCATATCCCCCACAGGCAGTACCACGCCATGTAGGTAGGGGGGCATTGCACGAATACATGTGACAGTTGCTGTACCGCCACATGTACTGCATATCCGTCATGTAGGGGTAGCAGTGGTACGTGACTGTTGGACATGCCTGTACATATGACCATGTCCCACAGGATATGTGTTACGTGTGTACAACACGCGTTGTACCGTCATCAAGCTGTGAAATGTATGGCTGCCAGTGTACCTGTGTGACATGTTCTGCAATGGGTGCAAAGGTACGCAGTAGTGCATTGCATGCCCACATGCCCCACACAGGTGCATAGCCTGAACATACAATACAAAGCGGGTGTTGGATCATAGCAACCCACATGAGGAGATGGGTACGGGTGGCAACCCACTACCACCTGTCTGGGTAAGGTGTGCATGTCCATGACACATTAGCATGCGAGAAGCTAGCAGTACAGCAGTACAGGGTGGCATGCATATATGATCACTAATACCTCTGTGTGTTGCACCACTGGCCTGTGGACAGACAGACACCAACACAATGTGCAGCATTGACATGTGCACAGCACATCACCGCTGCCTACTGTAGAACAGGCTTACTGTGTAGACATGTGCACAGAACGTCTGCGCCAGCCACACTCAAACACGTTATGTGTTGAACCCCACCATCATTGTAGCCCATGCCACAGACAGATGTTCATGCATCTGTGTATGTATGTCTGGGAATGTCCCTGGCCTAGCAGTATAGCTGTGTCAGTGTTGCGAACAACATACTGAATGGGCTGTGTGTGTGAGGTGTGTGTCATATGTGTATGGTCCGATGGATGATACCATCAGTGCCCCTGCTATGTGAACATCCCTGTCCCCATACATGGATACCTATGCTGTGCCCAACACCACGGTCCCTGTGGGAGGGATGGTGCTGTGTGGTGCACCAGCTGACATGGGGTGGCAGCAGGCACTGGATGTAGACATATGTGGTACCCATGTCAGTCCAGGCTACCATCCATGTGCATGGGATAGCAGTGTGTGGGCACATACAGCACTGTGTTGAACAATATCACAGCACATAGCACTTGTCAGGGGTAATGTGTATGCATGTATGTGCGATACCAGCATGCACCATACATACCCCCACCAAGTAGCATGCTGCCTACCTTGCAGAAGGCCATTGTCCACACCATGATGATAGACATGTGTAATGTCCATATACACATAGCAATGACATATGGAATGGACAGCCACCCTGCCAATATCAGTACCCTCCAGGTGGGACAAATCCCTGTGCCATGTATGTGACATACCCTGTCATACCATGCAGCCCTGCCCAGCAAGGCTGCACGTGCTATCACAGTCATACATGGTGCGATGGACAAATGGCACTTGCACTATCAACTGTCCAGAGCAGTAATGTGGCACTGATGCACCCTGTGGTGTCACAGGTGCTGTATGTTGGTGTGTACAACGTGCGCGCGCACATGCTATGTATGACCTTCCCTGCTAATGTCATATGGTTACACAATGTCCCATGTGTATCACATGTGCAATACAGGTGAGCCGTGGCAGGTCGTCCAACACCAGTACAGTGCTGTGTAGATGTACATGGCACAACACATGCATGTACAGGTGTCCATGTGTATGTGTGCAGTGCCACTGCTGACGTTCATAATGGCTGCGTACGCAATGCCTAGTGACATATACACAGCATCCAGGTGAACAGTAAAACTGTGTGCACATTGGGACACGTGCCAACTGGTATGAACACAGGTGCAGGCAGGTACACATGTCCACAGCAGGTTACCATCAACATGGTGTGTGTACAGTGTGATGAGTTGACACACAGATATGATATGATACCCACTGCTTAATGGCGTGACGGCAACACGTCAGCTGTATCAGTGCCATGATGCATCGCAGAGATTACTGTGCAGATGTCGTACATGTCATAGCAATGTATGTCCAGCGGTATGCCAGTACATCAGTGTAAATGTGACCTGTCACCATCATTATGTCTTACAGATAATGCCACGTTCCCGGCTGCCAGCCTTCAGCCGCCAGGAGGATGACGTAACCATACCGTTGCTCCATGACAACTATGACCTGCTATTCAGCCATGTTCCACAGCAAGCACAGCAGCGGGATGACCTGTGGCAGGATATGCGCAGGAGTGTGAACAACGTTGGTGGCAACAACCGCACCTACCAGCAGATACGCCGACACTGCACAGACCTAATACGGCACGCGAAACAGCGTGCCACATATCGCCAGAGAACAAGGTGGAACAGGTGGTGGGCCACCAACCCAGCACCCACTCACACACACGGAGGAGCTCCTGGCCAGTCTGGGGACACCCGGAGAACATCATGCAGAAACACTCGCTGCTATCGTGGAGGTGGGTGTCTCCAACCAACGAGCCTGGAGCTGCCTGGTAAGTCAGTCTTGCATGTGTGTATGATAACTGACGTAGGTGTGGGTGTCACAGTACACCACATAATGTACCAACACATGCCAGGTATATGGCCACACAAGCTGCATACTACAGTATGCTACGTTGTGTTTGCAGACATGTGCATAACACATGCTACCACACAGGTACATGATGTGACATGCACAGTGCTTACTGTGGCTACAGTAATGGATAATGTGTATACTGTTGTGTCGCCCCTATACAGGTACCTCTGGCGTGTCACACAGCCATGGGTCCGTCGCAGGTGAGACTGTTGCTAGTAACAGGCATGTTACAGTGTATAGATATTCGCCATGTGGCCAGGTATGACATGCACACCTGGGTCTGCTCCAGTCACGGTATACAGGTTGCACCACCTGACACACACGCCACCCATGTACAGTAGATACAACCGTTAGTATACACCGACATGACACCACATAACCCATCGGTGTGATATGTGCAGTCAGCTATGCATACAATGGTGGAGGTGTTCTACAATGGCTGCATATGTAGTATGCATCGGAATGCCATTTGTGGTATGCACACAGTACCACATAGTGAGCTGTGATCTGGCCAGCACACAGGTGTTACCAATGTGACCTATGCCCCTGCATTGTGTGCACATGTTGTGACATGGCACATGACATGTCCCATGCACGTGGTGTTCTGTCTGCAACATTGTCACCATGACATGACCTGCGCCCAACATAGCAGACATCCACACTGTCTGCATAGCCTGCGGGATTGTGACACCTCAGACTAGTATGGGTGTATGTCACATGGGCCACCACAGATGTGTACACGATGCCCATCACACACAATTGTCCATGGCCCAGTCAAACATGGCCATGGGTGATACCCACAGGCATGTTGCCACACAGTACATCTGGAGTGGGTAGACACCGTTGCATTTTGTCCACACATAGTGCGATCATAGCTGTAGTGGACCACCTGTACATCTGATGTGGTACACCAGACAACCGCAATGCCTGTCTGCAGCCACTGGAGGTGCCACCAATGTCTACCATATACATGCTGTGGAACAGCATGACTGTGTTGCAGACATGGCAATGCAATGCGTCCATGTTACGCATCACACAGAAACATACCTGTGTCTTGCTGCCATGCAGTGGCACAGTGCCTGTACTCCCCACTGTATAGCTATGTACACAGCTCACACCAACCACACCTGCACAGACATCTTTGTTACACATGCATTCTATCTGTAGCCTGTACACATAACACTGCACTGTGACATCCAGTATGATGCGATGCATGTGGTGGGACACCATTGTCACATGTCCACATGTTATCGCACATGTTGGCGGAGTACATGTCAAAGTGACGCCAGCCATGTGTACTGTTAACCTGCCTGTGGCCACACGGTGTATCACGGTGATGCATGCAAACTACCATAAATGTGTGTACTGCATGCCTACTGAAATGACACCTGCTTGATGTAGTGTGCACCCCAGGGCAGTATGCGTACTACCACTATTAATGTCTGGCCTGCATTCACTGAGCTGTGGTGTGGGAATGCTGCATGCCATCTGCAATATCACATGCATGATGTGTCTGCGTGTGTGTGTGTCTGCGTGTGTGTGTCAGCGTGTGTGTGTGTCTGCGTGTGTGTGTGTGTGTGTGTGTGTGTGTGTGTGTCTGTGTGTGTGTCTGCGTGTGTGTGTGTCTGCATGTGTGTCTGCGTGTTTGTAATGTATCTTACAGTATGTCTTTGTATTCGCAGGTGGTGTAGGTGCGTTCCCCTCCTGCGGTCCATCTGATGCTAGTGTCCCCACAGATACTAGCGGTGATGACCATATGCATGAGGCACAGGCAGGGTTGTCAGGGGCAGAAGCTGTGCCATTGGTTAACATCCCACCTATGTCCCCTTCATCTCCGCACATGGTTCTGATGCCGACACATACCACATCACCGTTGGCCATAGAGGAAGGACAGTCAGCATCTGTTGGCATTGAGCAGGAATGTGTGGTGGCTACAGAAGGTGCGGGTACACACCATGTTGCCAGTGTAATGACTGGTGATGTGCCACACAGGCATGTGGCTGGTGCTGCTCGTAGGAGGAGCTCTTGCAGACATGCACCTGCTGTACAGGGTGCAGCAGCTGGTATCACCAGACGCATGTTCCAGACTGTAATGGCGGCACAGGCACGTGCTGAACGGCAGAACCAAGAAGGGCAGAGGCTGCAGAGGGCCGCAATCCGTTCCCTAAATGAGAACATCCAGTCATTGGCGAATGCTCAACAGCAGCTTGCTAATGTTCTGGATAGGTGATTAGGTGAGATGGTTGGAATCCTCGACCAAGGCATGTCAATCCGCAAGCGTGAGCTGTCTGTGCTGGAACACCTGGTAGGGGTGAGGCATAGGACATGTGGCCGTAGGCCAGCAACACCACCTAGTGTCGGTCGACGTGTGCGTGCCACCTCTCATGCCCACTCACACAGTGCGGGTAGCAGCAGCAGTGCAGCTGGTGCTACACCAACCACACCAGGACACAGCAGGCCATGTGGACGTGGCCCTGGCCGGTCCCAGCGTGGACACGGTTCCAGTGGACATGTGTCATCGGAGAGTGGCCACTCCATACCTACACCCGGTAGTGCCCGTGTGACCCCAGGCAGGCACGGGTCACGTGGCCGCAGACGGACACAGTGAGCCATACAACCTGCACTGTACAGTCTGGGGCTGCCAAGTATACCCCGTGTAGGCATCACAGATGGCTGAACTGTGTACACACATACCCACACACAGCAGACACAACTGTAGGGCTCCACCACATACACATGCATTCTGCACAGTCATGCCCAGTAAATGCACCGGCCCTTACACACACACATGATGTCATCCATTGGTACAGCCTATGCCCCTGGCACACATATCACCCTGTGCATATGATGAAGCCTCTGCCACAGCACTGTCATCCACACCATCGGTGCACGGTTATGCAAATATATTCTGATGCACAGGGTGGACAAGTTAGTGAGAGGTGTATGTGATACCTGTGTCTGCATAGTGCGTGATGTGTATGTTGCAGTGGTTGTGTATGACAGGTGACTGGTGCGTATGTGACGTGGGTTGTGTACTGACATCATGCAGCAGACATACCATGTAGTGCAGGTGCAGCATACATTGAGCTGTGTACACGGTATGTGTGACAGTTACATGTGTAGCACCATGTTGGTTCTATTAACCTGTATGCCTCATATGGTGTACTTGCATGTGCCTACTGGGAGCACTGTTATCAGTCCCCCATGTGTAGCTGTGGGTTACCCACAGGCACATCTGGCAATATCAGCATACCACAGGTACCTGCAACCTGCATGGACTCCTACATAGGTACATAGGTGCATAGGTACATACCAGGCTGTGTGCCCTACGGCATGTGTAAGCCTAGCCAGAGTGTGTGTGGCTTTCACCACCCCTTAGGATGAGGATACTATATCCATTGGTCCATTGTCCCTCTGTCCAGCAGTGACACAGAGATGATGCCTGGCGCATACCTACGATCTCCCATCCACACGTCAGGATTACTCTTGAACAGAGTCAGTGAGGGGCTCTGCTTCACAGGGGCTGGGAATCTTTTCCATGTTGTAGGGGGTCTCTGGGCGATGAACCTGTCCCTCCAGCACGTCCTATTTATGTCCGTGTTGAGGTTTCTGTCAGTTGCTTCCGTGCCCGTGGTTGTTTGGAGCCTAGGAGGTGGAACATGTCCATGTCACCCAGGTCGGACATGGCCGTGTATGTCAGGCACAGATCACCTCAGAGCAGACGGCATGAGAAGGTATACAGCCAGAGTCCCCTCAGTCGGGCAGCGTGTGACATATGTTTCAGCACCTTTATCCCTGTGTTGTGGAACATTTGAGGTCCTTCCGAGTGCTGCAGGTGTCAAGTTAGGTACATTCCAAATGTGGCGTTGTACCCAATCATTGGTCTGATGTGTGAAGAGTACAGGGGTACAATGACCTCCCCTGATGTGGATGTGAATCCCTTCATGACCAGGTGGGCACAGTGGAATGTCTTCCCAACCACATTGGCAATGTGAGTGTCGAGAGAGGTTACCGACAGGTTTGGTACCCATGTCCCTGATCACGTCCACCATGTTTAATGGATTACCACCTATGTGGTAATTCAGGGTGAACATGTCTTTCCCAAAGGGTAGGTCTATACCTTCCCTGGCATGTAGCTTCAGGCCATGGCTCTGGCACCAGTTATCCATTTCTATGAGACCCCAGGTGGATGTCCGTGTCTGATGGGGTGTTGAGTATGGTGGCCGGTGTGCAGTCATCTGCATACCTTGTCTGCCACAATCCCCCTATGTTTGCATGCACATCGGAAAGTTGAATGACGAACAGGAGGGGGCCCAGGACTGAGCCCTGTGGGCCACCACTCGGGACCAGCTTGGAGTCTGACATGGCACCAGGAACACCAACCCTGTGGGGTTTGACCTCCATCCAGTTGGCAAACCATCGTGTGACATATGTCTCTACATCTACGCTGGTGAGCCTTTCTATGATGCCCACGTGGAGTGTGGTTTGAACGCTCCCGCCAGGTCATGGTAGTCTGTGCAAACCGACGTACCCCCATCAATGGCCTTAATGACTCCTCCAAACAGGTCGACAAGGTTCGGGAGGCAGGATCTGCCCTTGACTAAGCCGATGTGGGTATGTTCCGGTATTTGCCGTACACCAATGTCTTTATTTATGGGCTCCAGTATGGACCTCTCCATAGCTTTGCAGACAAGGCTTGTCAAGCTTATAGGGCAGGGATGTACAGAGTCCATAGGAGCACTACCCTGGTGTAGTGAGACCACAGTTGCCATATGCCATCCATCGGGTACATAGCCCGTAGTAAGGCTAAGATGAAACAGCAGCCTTATGTGCGGGGTGAGGGCCTCATTGAGGTTGTGTAGCACACAGCCGGGGACACCATCTGGTCCCATTGACGCTGTGTTCACTGCTTAACAGATATCAGCTCTCCCCTTGGCATACGGGATGTTTGGGAGGCTAGACTCTGGTGGGATGGATACGTCCCCTCTTGGGGGGGTGGGAGGGTAGATGTATACATGGAACCTGTCTGCTGGTTTGTTGGCAATGTTTGTGGGTTTAGTGATCATTGTACCATTCTGGAGTAATTCCGAACATAACTGTGTGCTTCCACCCATGTTCCTACCATAGCTAAGGAAGGCCTTATGGTTGTCTTATGTGTCCTTTGCAAGTCCAGTCCCACAGGCGGCCTTGGATGATTGTATGAGTGATCATATTTTAATGCCGGTATTCATCAATGATGCCTTCCCTGGTACTGATATTGCTCTGTCATGTAGTAGCTTTCAACTCTTGTTGTACGGCTTGTCAATGGCTGGGGTCCACCAGACTATGTGCCTGCCTTTGGTGGACAAGGTCCTGATGTTATCAGGGATCGCTTGGTGCAGACATACCTGGGGGTGCTCATAGAAGGCATTTGTAAGGGTGTCAGCAGTGTGGCCTGTGTTTACCACTGGCATGGAGGCCTTGTAGGGTACCACACCAGTCGTATGACGTTTGTGGTTCGCTGTGGAGAGGTCTTCACTGTGGTCTCCCATGCCGGTGTTGGGTGCAGGATGCGGATCTCCAGTGAGTTCACTATATGATCTGACCTCACCGTTGAGGGATGTACATCCTGTGTGGAGCATGTCGTCCCCATGTGTGATGATCAGAACTAGTATAGTTCCCCCCCTTGTGGGTATGGTGCATGGTTGTTCCACAGCATTCAGGTGTATGAACACCTGGTACCTTTGGTGTAGGGTGTTGTGTCCTGGGTAATGTTCCCGGTCTATGTATGGGTGGTTGATGTCACCCAATATGATGGTGTTGTGAGAGCATTCATACTCACCAGTGTCTTCAGGAAGGCTGTGCAGGTATCCTGGGTTTGGGAGGGTGGTCTGTAGCATGCAACAAACTGTAGGGCAGTCCTACCCATGGTTAATTGCACCTGGATATTCCCTGCTGCTAGGTGCATTTCTGCCAACCTGGAGGTGTGTGGATCCTTCATGGAAATGGAGACTCCCCCTCCTTCTGTGTTAGGTCCGGGTTATGGTACTGAACGCGTGATATGGGGTATGACCTGATAGTGCTGGGGTGCTCTCAGCAGCCCTGAACAATGTTTCAGTCACTGCACTGACATCGATGTCCTCCATACTGAGGAGGGCATTTGAGGGCGTGCAGCTTGGGCATAGACCACTGGCAATGAGCAGTATTACCCTGTCTGTTCTCCAGGTTTGTAGTGTAGGGTGGTAGGTTTATCATTCCAGCCTTGCCTGCAGTGGGCACTGTGGGTGTGGCAGGTGCCTTAGCCAAACCCTTGAAGACCAGGGGTGACAGGTGCGAGCCATCCCTTGCGAAGGGGCATGGCGTGCTAAGCATGTCATCCCAGGTATGAGGAATTTGGATCCCCTCAGACTGACACCGGTAACCAGGCACATTATCAACGGTGACCACTTGGAGCCAGTATAGTGGCATCATACTTGATGAGGGTGGGATACTGCCCAGGGTCAGAGACATGCTGGCCTGGGCTACACAATCTGAGAGGCCCTCTATGTCTCCTTTCATGTATCCCAGGGTGGTATGTCTCCAGTCATTGACACCAGCAAGGGCAATGACCGCATCATACTTGTACATGCTGCGGAGTGACCTGAGTGCGTGTGTTATGTGGCGGATTCCAGCGCCCGACAGGCAGCCTACTGTGATCATTCCCTTGTTCAGTCTGGTGGGTGGGACATCGGTGTGTCTGACAGTGGCGTCACCCATTACAAGTGTGTCTGGCATTGTGTGTGTTGCCTTTGGGGCTCTGACTGTTTAGCACACTGACGTTGAGAACGATGTGTTGCATGTCCTATGTCTTGTGGAGGCAGTTGCTTGGGTGTCTGCTTCAGAGGGCTCGTTAGGTTCATGACATGTTTTAACAGTGCCTCCAGGTATGTCTTAGTGTGTTCATGTGTTTGATTAGCATTTGCGATAGTTACATGTGACACTGGGTTTGTGGTGTGCATGGTGTCCTTCCCCTCCTGTTTGGTCTTGCCAGTCATGGTTTGAGAGAGCACAGCCCCCTGTCTGGCTATATAGTTGCATCTCTCGCATGTATTATGTTTAATGGGGGAGGTGCGGTTTGTCCGTGTCCATGAGGCACCTGTAACAGTGCCCAGGACGCCCAGATTCACCATCTGAACAGGAGAGGTTGCTAGCAATTGACCCTTCGACATGCCAGAGAACGTGAATGCATTTGCTGTGTAACTGGGTCAGAAGGCACCTATAGAGAAGTGGGTACACAAGGGGATTCTAGGCCAGTGTAGTACTCCATTTAGTATACATGTACTTTACCTATGTAGGAATACTATGGGAGCAGGTGCAGAGCTTTTGTGATATAGAGAACAGACAGTCGAGATTGCAAGAAGAGAGGTTATACACGTAAACCTGCGGAGCATGGAGCCAGATATAGTGTGACGTTGCTTACACGGTACATGACGCACATGTCCACACATATACTGTACCTGACACCTGTGGTCGGTGCCACAGGCTACGGTGGACAGAGACATCACATACATGGCATGACACAGTACAGGTATGGTGACCTTCTGCAGGTGTCGTACGCAGTGTGCTGGCAACTGACCGCAGGTGTCACCTGTCAGCTGTGGTGCACAGTGTGCAGCAGTTGGATGCTGTACCGGTACAGGAATATGTCCGCAATCGCGGTGCGTACACCTCTATGGCACACACCCCATTGTGTGCAGATGGGGACACCTGTCTGTGTGGTCAGCACCCTCACAAGACAATGCACCCACGCGCCATGTCACAGGGGGTGGTCTTGCACAGGTGGCCAGTAAGGCTCACAGGTATGGCATTGACAGGGCTGTACAATGCAGCACCAGTACGGGATGGTCACCCTGTGTGGTCAGTGTCCAGTCACAACACTATATCTGCATACACCCTCACAACAGGCAGCAGACATACACACATGTTGACACACTGACATGGTGGTGACCACACATGTCTACACGGAGGGATGACATGTTGCATGTACTGCACCATCCACATCCATGCACCCCACACTGAGGTATGTACAGATCTCTACCATGGTGTACAGTGATGTGTGGCATGTGGCACATAGTCCCCCCAATATGTGGCATACATGGGCACACATGTTGGTGCTAGGAATGCCACACCCGCTATATGGGATATGTGCAGGCGTGCAGCAGTATGTAGTGCATCCTGTGTACCACCACTGTATCTGGCAGCTGTGCCAATATTTGCACTTGGGAGGTGGTAGGGGTTACAGTGGCCATGTGACATATGGTCGATGACGCATGGCCAATGAGTATGCATTATGGCAGCGCTGTCATGTAAAGGTGACATAGCAGACTGTATGCACATGGCAGGGTAGGATGGTGTGTGACACACCTGTGACCAGCACCTGCACACATGCATGTGGACAGGTGTTTAAACACATGGTGTACACACATACTGCCATGTGTGCTGTTACTATGCCACCATATGATGGCCCCCATGATGGGTATGCATGTGGTAGGGGGTTGCAACTGTGTTATGGACACCGGACACCACTCATGCACGGCAGCACCGTGCACAGTACACATGTCACATGTATCCCCTGTTGCCATGTGTGTATGCATTGCTACGTTGTGACATGTGTGTCGACATGCATGGAACATGGACTGTGGTATGGTATCACAGCTGTCACAGGCAAACTGTACAAGGGTATGTGTCCCAGTGAACACCGCTACACCTTGTAGGGGGTGCATACCACAGACATGTGTCCACCTTCCCTTCGTGTGTGTATTACCACGTACGCCTGTGTTATGCATGTGGTACATCACAGGTTTTGTATGTGTCCTGTGTGCAGTCCATGCACACAGCCAGGAAATCACATATATGACATATCCGGACATTGTTTCACTGTGGTACAGCTGCAGTCATGTGTCATATCTGTGTCAGGCCCGTGGTATGTGTGGAGCATGCCTGTCCATGTATACCGGTATGGGTGGACTACATCACACCTGTGGGATCATTGATAGTACATGTGTACTCTGCACGACGGACGTACACCACCACATAGACTTGTGGACATATGTCACATGCTGTTGCTGGACCGTGAGGCATACTGCTGCACCGATGACATGCTGCTGGCATGGCAGCTACAGTGTTCACTGCAGTGTGTACATGTTCAGCCTGCACCCGTGACGCCTGTGCTGTCATCTGTGTGTGTACGTGTAACTGCATGTGTGTCCACCCTGTGCGTGTGTACGGGTTTACCTGGCCATGACTTGTGGTGTGTGCACTCCGTCTGCATGCTGGACGGCGCATAGCACATACTACATGTGTGAGCATGGCCGGGTTGCTGTTGTGTGGGTGGACACACACGACGGTCCACATTCTGCCTTCCATGATCTCACCCCATGTGTATGCATGTCTGCACTGTGCAGATTCAAAGAATCTGAGCATGCCCAGTAAGCAGCTGTGTAGATGGACACACAGTACAGTGCACACCGTGCCCATCTGCGTTGATACCCCATGTGCATGCCTGTTTCCCCTTCGCAACTGCCACATCTGTGGCATGGCCGGGTTGCTGTTGTGTGGGTGGACACACACGATGGTCCACATTCTGCCTTCCATGATCTCACCCCATGTGTATGCATGTCTGCACTGTGCAGATTCTAAGTGTCTGAGCATGCCCAGTAAGCAGCTGTGTAGATGGACACACAGTACAGTGCACACCGCGCCCGTCTGCATTGATACCCCGTGTGCATGCCTGTTTCCCCTTCGCAACCGCCAGGTCTGTGGCATGGCCGGGTTGCTGTTGTGTGGGTGGACACACACGACGATCCACATTCTGCCTTCCATGATTTCACCCCATGTGTATGCATGTCTGCACTGTGCAGATTCTAAGTGTCTGAGCATGCCCAGTAAGCAGCTGTGTAGATGGCCACACAGTACAGTGCACACCACGCCCATCTGCGTTGATACCCCGTGAGCATGTCTGTCTCCCCTTCGCAACCGCTAGGTGTGAGGGCATGGCCAGTACACCATTCGGGGGTACACACTACAGTCGGCACCGATGTCTGCTACTAGGCGTGTAGCCATGGCCAATGACATCCTGCATAGCCATGGTGACCATACAGGTGAGTCATATGTGGTTGTTATGCCACAATGGCTGCCTACATCGTGCATGCCGGATGCCCTCTCATAGGGTATACTGTCTGTGGTGCATCCCGTATCTATGTCGTGATGTACTGCTCCGTAGTTAGTTGGTATTCCCGACTGCAGCACTACCGTGTTACTGTACGCCCACCTTGGGATGGTAACATGCTGTGTGACTGCGCACTCTGTCTTCATTCCCTATCGGCTGCCTTGCCTCTGCAGATGATATCATCCACCTAGGGGTATGCCTCCTGACAGTGCTGTGCTCAGTAATCTTGGTAGCGCGCTCTGTAAATGCATCATGCTGTAGTGTGTTCATGTAGGTAGGCATAGGTTCGACTCCCGGCCCTTCTCTGTGTGTGTGTGGGTGTGTGTGTTTCCAGCTGCCTCTGCAGATGGACATGCTTTTAGACGCTTCGCAACACATACCTTGGCTGTTGTCAGCTATTCCCTTACGGATGATGTCACCCGCCTAGAAGTATGCCTCTGACAGCGCTGTGCTCAGTAATCTTGGTAGCGTGTTCTGTAAGTTCATCATGCTGTAGTGTGTTCATGTAGGTAGGTGTAGGTTCGACTCCCGGCCCTTCCCCGTGTGTGTGTGTGTGAGGTGTGCGTGTGTTTCCAGCTGCCTCTGCAGATGGACATGCTTTTAGATGCTTCGCAACACATACCTTGGCTATTGTTCGCTATTCCCTTACGGATGATGTCACCCGCCTAGAAATATGCCTCTGACAGCACTGTGCTCAGTAATCTCGGTAGCGCGTTCTGTAAGTTCATCATACTGTAGTGTGTTCATGTAGGTAGGAGTAGGTTCGACTCCCGGCCCTTCCCCGTGTGTGTGTGTGAGGTGTGTGTGTGTGTGTTTCCAGCTGCCTCTGCAGATGGACATGCTTTTAGATGCTTTGCAACACATACCTTGGCTATTGTCAGCTATTCCCTTACAGATGATGTCACCCGCCTAGAAGTATGCCTCTGACAGCGCTGTGCTCAGTAATCTCGGTAGCGCGTTCTGTAAGTTCATCATGCTGTAGTGTGTTCATGTAGGTAGGCGTAGGTTCGACTCCCGGCCCTTCCCCGTGTGTGTGTGAGATGTGTGTGTTTCCAGCTGCCTCTGCAGATGGACATGCTTTTAGATGCTTCGCAACACATACCTTGGCTATTGTCAGCTATTCCCTTACGGATGATGTCACCCACCTAGAATTATGCCACTGACAGCGCTGTGCTCAGTAATCTTGGTAGCGCATTCTGTAAGTTCATCATGCTGTAGTGTGTTCATGTAGGTAGGCGTAGGTTTGACTCCCGGCCCTTCCCCGTGTGTGTGTGTGTGTGTGTGTGTGTGTGTGTGTGTGTTTCCAGCTGCCTCTGCAGATGGACATGCTTTTAGATGCTTCGCAACACATACCTTGGCTATTGTCAGCTATTCCCTTACGGATGATGTCACCCACCTAGAAGTATGCCTCTGACAGCGCTGTGCTCAGTAATCTCGGTAGCGCGTTCTGTAAATTCATCATGCTGTGGTGTGGTCATGTAAGTAGGCATAGGTTCGACTCCCGGCCCTTCCCCGTGTGTGTGTGGGGTGTGTGTGTTCACAGCTGCCCCAGTAGAGTGTAGTTATTTTAGATGCTTGGCAACACATACCTTGGCTATCGGCAGCTATTCCTTTACGGATGTTGTCACCCACTTGGACGTGTGCCTCTGACGGTGCTGTGTTCAGTGGTCCACGTAGCGCGTTCCATACCTGTGTCATACTGTTGTGCGGTTGGGTATGTGGGGGTGTGGTCAATCCCCATGCCTGCCAGCTGTGTCTGTGTGTCTATGCTCCCAGCCGCATGGGTTCATAGGGTATGGCTTTAGAGTTTCCGCAGAACACTTATATCCTGCCGCCATCTCTGTGTTTGTGGCTGCTGTGGCGCACCTCGTGGACTGCCTGTGTGCCTGCTGCGGTTGGCGACCTCCGTAGCGTGTTCTCCACGTGCGCCCTGCTGTGGTGTGGTGGGGTGGTGCTGTGTACGTTACACTCATGGCCTTGCCACATGTGTCCGTCTGTATCTCTCTCGTTGTATATATACATACCTATGTTGTGCCCATAGCGCTGCTCTTGCATGGACAGCTGTCTGTCCCATGTATCGCATATTTGCACGGCTGACACATAGAACTGTGGTATGATGCATATCCACTCATTGTCCATGCAACGTCCGTATTCCAGAACGCCCTAGAGACATCTGCTGGATATCGTGGCAGACAGCTATCCTTGCTGTACTGACACTGTACCCGTACACGCCATAAACCTTGTGTATAACTGCCTGTTTATGGTGTGTGTATGTCTATCTGAGCTGTATACATGGTCGTGTGTGTGTCCCGCTATAGCCGTCTGTGCAGGTGTCGCCACTATGGGTAATCCTTGTAGACCGCTGTTTCATGTGCACTTCAGCACATACCTGCAGACCGTACTACCCCTCCTACGGCAGCGGCCTTAGATCGACCGCTGCCCTAGGCTATAGGGCTCCATGGCGCCCACCACCACAACACATGGTGCCCCCATCCTGGTGTACCTACATGACATACCTACTAGAAAGGTGGCCCTACTACTGCGGTGACCTAGGCAGCCGCAGGATTGGCGTATGCCTACGGCCGGCTATGAGCACATCACAAGGCATATGTTTACATTCATTGTTTTACAAAGGCTAGGTTATAATACCAGAGGGGGGGACCTCATCAACTATGCTTTAGAATGTGGATTGAGATGGATTATTAGGTGGAGAGTTGACCACACACCAGGGCTGAATGATGAAACACTGATTAAGCCTCTTTTGAGAAGCAGGTGGCTTAAACCCAAGTAACAGGAATGTAGTTTAGGTACAGATATACAGTTAACACACATTAGTCCACTCTTTCAGTTGTTTACCACTGTATTACATTGATTTGATATACATATCTTCTATATATATTGTTAGATCTTTGATTGATGAGTATTAGGCATAGTACAATATCATATAATACATGTTTTAATAGGATGTTTTTGGAGATGTTAATATATGTGTGTATAGTTAACATTGCGTCTGCGCTTTATATGCTGTGGTTAATTGTTCATTGTTTGCTGAGAAATTGACCAATGAAAGTGTAAGGAGGGATATTTAAAGCCTGGATGCTTTTATGTTATGTGTAAGTCTGACGGAGCCTACGGGTGAAAACGCTTACTTGTCTATGAAGGAACCTTTGTATACCATTTGGGCACTGTCCTGGACAATTTCTACGTTGACTGTTTCATCTACCTATGTGTTTTTTTTGGATTGTGTGCCATAAGGTGCCAGCGGTTATTTTATGTTGATTAGGTGTATTAAATTGTCAATTGACATTAATTCATTGAAGGATGTTCTTTATAAGTGGGAACGCCATAGTTTAACCATCCTATGACCTTCCTAGTTGAAGTTGTTAGTGTGCCATTAGTATGTGTTCCACAGGTCGCCCATTTGTTCCGCAGTATGGAAGCGAGTGACCCCCATTTTGGTGCTGGCAGATTGAGTGCTGTGTACGCCGGTATTCGCACGGCGGTCTGACTTTGTATGGGGAGTGTCTACTGTAGTCCCTATCTGTATTTCCTGTGTTATGCCTTACTGCAGCTGTGTAATTCCACCAGGTTTCCAGTTATGGGTACCATCTTGGTCGTACGCTTGTCCATCCATGGGAATTGCCTACTGGACACTGGTATAGGGCTGTACACATTTCACACCTGCATTTAGCATTATCCGGTGGATGCTTTGCATTATTAGTGGGGAGTAAGGCATGTGCTATACCCACATCCCTCACGGGCCGGGACAACAGATTATCTGCCAAACAACACCGAGCCCCATTTCTGCATACCCAGGATCCCATGGCTGCAACCCTCGACGGTACCCATTACACATCCTTCATGTGCGGGACTGGGATGGGGACGCACTTCTATGGACTCGACAATCTGGGGATTTCTGTTCATATGTCCTGCATTTCATGGACACTTGTCATCAACCTTAAACACGCTGGTGGTGCATATGTCTAGCTGTGCCGTAGTCACGGCTGTCACTTCTTCTGGGTCGATCGGAGCTGGTTGATATTGCATACGGATCAATTTTTGGGGTCCTACAATGGACACCAATGTGCATATGTAAAGTGTAGAACTTGTTGGACTGTGTCCATCTGGCCAGTGGTTTTGACTGCTGCTGTATGTTCCCCAATCGCGGATGTCTGTTTGACTACCCATATTATGTAGTGCTACGAAAACCAAGTTTTTCAAAAATGAACCCAAATGGTGTAAATCCAAAGATGCAAGTTAGCAACTGCTTTAAATAATCCTCAGAAGTCCCAAAAGGAAAAATTTGCCACTTTATTGTCAAAATAGCACCACCAAAACAAGTAGATCATGAGCGCTTTCGCCCGGTCTTACCGGGCTTTTTCAAGTGTAATTAGCTAAACCAATAACTCTAGCTTTTATAGCGCAAGTGCGTTCTGTTAATTAACTAGTTGATTAAAATATCACCATATTATAAATAAATTAAATCCACTTCTACAAGCATTAAAGAGACAAATACATATTTAAAGATGCTCGACACAATAAATGCATTGTTAAAATGTATGTATAAAACTTATATGAATTCAAACAAAATTCATTCTTTATGTTAAAAGTTGTTTGTGAACCATTTGAACCAAATAAAACATCAGTACCATGGTGATATTTTAATCAATTAGTTCTATAAAAGCTAGAGTTATTGGTTTAGCTAATTACACTTGAAAAAGCCCGGTAAGACCGGGCGGCTATCTGTTTTGGTGGTGTTATTTTGACAATAAAGTGGCGAATCTTTCCTATTGGGACTTCTGAGGATTATTTAAAGCAGTTGCTAACTTGCATCTTTGGATTTACACCATTTGGGTTCATTTTTGAAACACTTGGTTTTCGTAGCACTACATTGTGTTTGCTTGGTGCTCTCGGTTTAGGACCTGGTGGGTCCTTTTCCTAGTTTATTCTTGGTAAACTGTTCCTTTCTTCTTACCCATATTATGCATTACTTGGCCTATCTATATCCATGTTACAGTAAGTGGAAATACAGCAAACCCTGAGTCCTGGTCATCTTCATAAAAGACATTCTTGAACATAAACCATGCCAAGACAGACGATGACAACAACGATACACTCCACAGTCATAGGATACTGAGCTCTTTCACCCACTAACATGGGGCAACGCCGAGTCACGAGATACATTAGATAGTCGTCCCTTATATATTTCCTTCAGAGTCAGTTTAAAGTTAACTAATTAATAGACTTGCTCATAGTTCAGTGGACCGTGCTCCAAGTCTTGATGATAAAGTGACATGTAGAACTCAGTGTTGCATACATTACTGAATGGAAACAATGATACAACAACGATGTGTTAATATAAATACAGTATTGGTCAATACCATCAGTATATTGAAACATAGTTGATAATTGTTGTGAGTAAACCTTAGAATGTAGTGTGTTGGTAATGCTTTTGTATATCAATGTGTATAATTGTTGCATTAAGATTCCAAATCATGGAATAAATAAGTACAATTACATGCATATATTGTATAAATATGAATGTAAATAAGGGTCACAATGTTAAATATGAATATGACTGTATTATTACTATATCAATATGATATGGACTAAACTGTAGTTGTTTACATCTTGTTTTCAGGTGACAAATCTATGTCCATGCGTCATATACGGGCCGTCGGACTGCTGTGTGTAGATATATACATGTGAACCCCTCATTTCATACCTTGCTTTGTTACTGTCTGTGGATTACCTGTGTACACACATCAATTACCATGCCATACCTTTCCACTGTACAGGTTCGGTCATGGTGTACGGCTGGTTGGCCCTTAATGTTGCTGTGTGTTACATTGACCTGTGTCTATCTGGCAATTCGCTGGCGTGTCATGTGAGACCGTCTTGCTTCTATGGGACATGATCCCGTAATTGTGACGTGCTTCCACTGGCCATATATTTCTCTGTCGTCTGTGATCTGTGTGTAACCAGTCCTTTCAGGACACTTTCTATTGTTGTTCTTCTTTGGTTACATATATGAGTACTTCGGTATGTTGTGCTATTATTGTGTGTGGAGCATTTCTCCACGGGCCTCTGCTGACACTGGACATATATCCAGCTAGCCTAGCCCGGTCAACAAGTGTGAGCCCACTGAACACTTTTCGTACGGGGGCACCTTCTGACAAGTGGGTCGAGTTACAGATGCATAACCGTCGTCTATCCATACTACTAACGCACGTTATTCTATCCACATTCTATGTTTGTCTTATCACATAGCGTGTGTTTCTCACTATTTCTAACGGTACTTTACATGGCATTGCCCGATTCCATACTTTCAGGGGCTGACAGTTTTGAGACATGTATGATTGATGTGGAGGACACGGCCTTAACATTCCCTGCTGTGAGCGGATCACACACGCACACGCGCACTTGCATTTCCTAATTGTGGGTTCGCGTAGGCGCACATGCATATTCGTATTCTGGTTACATATGTTTACTGGGTCTGTGTGGTTACGTGGCCTGTGTTAGTTGTGACTGTTCCGATAACATATCTCTGATCCGGTTGACGTACGTGTGCGGAACGCACTTTCACCTTTACACATGTAACAGTCTTTGCGGCATGGACGCATTACGTACACTTGCACATTTATATGTTCTATAGTCGTAATTCAAACGGGACTGCATTCACGTTTGCCGGTTACTGTGACCACTACATGTTAGCTGTTCGGTCTCATTTACATGCATACCCATGGTACTTAGCTAAATTTACATATCCCCCCGCACTCACGTACGTCACAGGCATCCATTCTCCTGCTGGGAAAGGTGCGGTACTACATGTTAAACATTCCTCATTCCCTCCCACTCATGGCCCAGGATGCATATGTCGTGACCGCAGGGATATTCAAATCACAGGGGCTTATATCCCCTACGCATGCAGGCCTTCGATTGTCAGAGTGTTCCTGTGGTGCTTTGGGTTTGGTCTTGTCCGCCTAGTGTACGGAACTGCCCTGACCGTGTACGAATGTCAGACGAGTCACATGGGCACGGTTTGTCCGTGTCTATGATACCATATCCCCCCCCCATTATTCCTAACCGTGTGCGCTGATTGGCCGGCGTGCCCGTTGTAGATCTTGTTATAGTAATTGCACACGGTCTGGTCGAACGGACCTATTTCCATTACTAAACCTCTGTATTTATAACCTGTATCGCTATATTACATGGGTTTAACATTGCGTGACGGCTTCCACCGAGCCACGGACATGTCCGTTGCTTAGTTTGGGGCAGTCCCGCTCTGCTACACACATTTAACACTGCGGAACAGGTTGTACAGCTCAGCAACGGGGACATCGGGCTCTTCATCGTTGTTTAGTATTGAGTCGCTATGTTGACATTATTTCACATAGTGTGACAGTGTCGACATTGGTTACGGACATCTCACGCAGTACGTCCGCACCGCCGCGGGTGCCGTATGTCTGCTTTGGGTGGCAGACAGGCATTATGCTGTGCCATTATGTCTGGGAATATATGGTTTCTTTCCATAGATGATATAGCATACTAGCAATGACCCGCGTCTGGGTGTGGGTACTGTAGGTGTGGCCTTAGGTCAGGTGGTGCCCTAGGCAAAAGGACTCCATGGTGCCCCCACCACATCACCCGCTACCCCCATCCTGGTCTACCTACACCAAATAAAGGCTGGAAAGGTGCCCCTAGCAGCGCGTCGCCCTAGGCAGCTGCCTACTTGGCCTATGCCTAAGGCCGGCTATGTGTATGGTCCCTCGGGCGTCGGCCTCGGGAATGCACCACGTCTGCCATGGGTATGTCTAGCATCACCCACATCCAGGCGTGGTTTATTGCTATGATGTTCCATGTTTACGGACACGTGTGTTTGGACAACATACAATAGCTTCTGCTATTGGCATACAATGCTCTGGGTGGTGCGGTTACCATACATATGGCTTTCTCAAAAGCCGACTTCACACTTCTAAACACTAGTGTGGTCTCCTTTAAGGCCCCTGAGCCAGTGGTAAACATTACTCAAGCCACTGAATCACTTACATATGCCTTCTACCAGCACCTACAGGACTGCATGGATCAGGCATTCCCTTACACAACTGTGACTCTTTGTACCAAAGCCAAGCATCCAGTCTGGTGTACCCCAGCCATACACAAGCTCTACAATGAAAGGAGGTAGCTACTACAAGACAGAGCAGAATCCTTGTAAGGTATGACACCCTTGCTCATTATATGTGAAGAACTACAAGCTCTCATGACATCATCCATGGCAAATCCGACAGATATATCACCAAGGACTCGACAGACAATCATACGGCCTTCTTTAGCTATGTTGGACACCTGGGAGGACACTCCCAGATATGCTCGGACTGGGTTCAGACTGATGTGAAGTTTACTGAACCTACACACATTGCCAACATACTGGCTGACAGGTTCGGTGCAAACATCTCCCCCCCTCCCCCCCACATGGAGAGATATCTGTACCAGGGGATTGTGGCCCCCGAAACATCTGTAACGCACAGGTGGGAAATGCTCTCTCCAAGGCAGTAAACACAGCATCCATGGGACCAGATGGTGTCCCGGCTGTGTACTCCACAAACTCAATGAGGAATTAGACCCACAGTTAGGACAGCTGTTTAATCTTAGCCTCACCTCAGGTAACGCATTCCATGTTGTGGCCTTAAGGCGACTGTAGTCCCACTTCACAGGGGCGGTGCCTCCACTGACCCTGGTAATTACTGTCCCATTAGCTTGACAATCCTTATCTGCAAAGCCATGGAGAAGGATCATAATGGAACTCATAGATGAAGACATAGGGGACTTGCATACTTTGCATCCAACCCAGTTTGGCTTGGTCAAAGGCCGATCGTGCGTTTTAAACTTGGTTGACTTTTTAGGAACAGTCACCGGGGCCATTGATGAGGGTCAGGCAGTCCATACAGCCTACCTTGACCTGCCAAAGGCCTTCAACACAATACCCCCCTCAGGTATCATTGATAAACCCATTGGCTTGGATGTGAACCCGTACATCGCAGGATGGGTTGCAAACTGGCTAGGTGACAGAACCCACACGGTCATAGTTGCTGGCACCATGTCAGACTCACAGCCGGTCACAGGCGGTGTCCCACAGGGCTCAGTCCTGGGTCCACTCTTTTTCAGCATCTACATTTCCAAAGTGCAAGCAAACACAGGGGGGTTATGGCTGTCAATGTTTGCAGATGACTGCGAACTGGGTGCCATAGTGGGACGCACATCTGACACAGATATCCTTCAGAAGGGCCTCACAGATATGGATATCTGGTGCCAGGGACATGGCCTACAGCTAAATGCCGGGAAATGCATAGTCATACCCTTCGGGAAGAACAAGGTTACCCCTAGCTGCCATATAGGTGGCAATCCACTGAGCACAGAGGGAGTTACCAGGGATCTGGGGACCCAGGTTGTCAGTAACCGTTCGTTCGACACACACGTTGCTAACATAGTTAGGTAGACCTTCTACATTGCCCACCTGATCATGCAGGGATTCACATCTAGATCAGGGGAGGTCATCGTCTCCTTGTACTCATCACTCATTAGACCTATGATTGAGCACAATGCCCCATTTGGAAGGTATCTGACCCGACACCTGCAGCAGCTGGGAAGGCCCCATAAGTTCATCGTCAAACGGATGCAGGGTCTCAGGAATATGTGTTATGCTGCCGACTGAAAGGACTCCTGCTCCATTCAGTCACATACCACTTGCTCAGTGGTGACCTGTGCCTGACATACAAGGCCATGTCGACCCATATTTGTTGACTATGCTTCACCTAATGAATCTACATCCCTCAGAACCACAGGGGCAGGTGACGTGAACCTTGACACGGTCATTAATAGAATGTGCTGGAGGGACAGATTCATCACGCAGACACTCACTATGCTGTGGAACAACATCCCAGTACATGTGAGGCAGAGCACCTCGCTGGCCTTGTTCGAGGGGGATCTTGACCAATGGATGGGAGATTGCAGATATACCCCAGGGATTACTTCAATGTCACTGCTTGACAGAGGTACAGCAATATAATAGGCATTGTTTTCTTCGAACTGGAGGGGTGGCAAAGGCAACATAACTATGGGCTAGGGTTATAGCTGCCCTTGGGCGGATAGCCTACTATGTACCTATGGACCTATGAACCTATGTTCATAGTTTGTCCCATTCACACTTGTCTATCCCCTGTCCTCATTCGTATGTGTATATTTCTGTGGCACATGATTGAACTATGTATTACCTGCAGGTATGCTGTGTACAGTGCACATACGTCACGGTTGATTACAGTGTATCTGTGTACCTACCTCTGTGATACTGAGGACTACCACACATCCTTCACAGCATTACATACAAATATCCATACTATTATTCGTTTGCCTGTGGGGGGTTGTCAGGGCAACGGTTACACGTGTCCCTGTTTGTGCATGCATCATGGTGGTCTTTGACCAGCCTCTGTTGCTATCGTGGGATGGACAGTGGTGTTGGTGTGTGTTTGGGTTGTGTTTCCACTGCCGGTACATCTGTGGGGGGTGGGGTTGGCACATGTTCCTCTTTGCAGGGAGCCCCATCCTGGACATTTGTGTCATGCATCATCACTTGGCACGTGCCATATGTCCTGTGATATTCCCACAGTCGTGTATGCCTTCCTGCATTACTACTGCGTGTTACTGGCAGTTTGTATCTGGTACGCATGGCTATTATGTTGGATAGCTTAGCCTATTCCCATGCTATGACATACCCATTCATCCAGGCATATAAATGTTATTCCATCCTTTGCATTGGCCATGGGTGTTTGGCCATCCGTCAACGCTATTCTCAACGTGTGATGTCCCACCTTCACCTTCTGTGCATGTGGCACCCTGTTGGGGCGTCCTGCTTGGTGGGCAGATGTTCCGCCATATGTGTTGTGTTTGACATGTCTGCATAGCTAATCATCAGTACGGTGGCTGAACATACTGCCTTGTCCAGATGTGTACAGTTATGGACACCGTGGCGTGTGAACGCCTTTGGGGTTTCGACAGGTCCATACCACATGCGGGATGTACACATTCTGCCGACACATTCACATGCAGCCATTTGGATATCAGTACCTGAGGTGGGATGTTGACATGTGGGGTACATATTTGCCCGCGTGGCACTGCCTAGGACAATACTTCATACTACATTTGAGGTATACCCATTATATATACTGTATACCTACAGGTGTGCAGCTGCGCAAGGCTGCTAGCTGGGTTGGGTGCACGGTCGTACATGGGTGCGGGTTATGTGCTATGACAGGGCTGTTGTGTATTACATTTGCATGCATGGGTTCTGCTTCTGGATATTACGCTTCGGCATACGCCGTCCTATGTGTATGCGACGGGCACGTTGCTGGGTGTGGTACATGTTGCTATGCACATGTTTGTCTGTGTTTAGGGTATCTGGTTTCCTTCTGGTTGTTATATCGACACGGCTGCCTGGCTGTGTACTCTCACTACTGCTGGTGACCATGCCCATGGGGCTACTTGTGTGTAGGTGTGGCGCGCTGACATGCTGCGGTACACCTTCACTGGGTATGCCCACTGACAGTGCATTGCATGACTGACACAGTATTACGCGTATCCTTTGTTCCTTGGACGGGTACAATTTGGACTTCATGGGTTAATGTTTGGTTCTCCGTTTTGTGTGAACGGGTACTATGTTGCATACTCTGCGTACGTTTCATTATCCACGGACCCTGGCTGGTGCGGTTACTATTGCAGGCGGCCTGTGACAGTCAGCACTTTAGGTTGCTCATCGCCTGCCGGCTTGGCCACGCCTACGGGCGCATCCTACTTGGGCTCGCGCACGTGCCCTCTGCACGTGTCTGTGGTTGTGGCGCGCACTCATTACTATGCATGTGGCGCTGCTACACCAATTATACACTGCACTGCCAGCGCAAGCCTTACACCGGCCTTGCACCGAGCTTCATGAATCCCGGGGCTAGTCTACTCCTAACTTCTTTTCTATATTCTTCTCTGATGGTCATCATACTGCAGATGACATTAGATACTGAATGCTGTATTTATCTTTAGCATTATATTAGTTTGTTCATTGCAATAAATCCTCTTTGGTCACCAAGAGATTTGTCAAGCCTAGTTCAAGTCTTCTGCAATGTGTTGCATTCTTCAAATTACATTTCTTGCAGAAATGTATTCCCTCTTAAAAAGAAGAAAAAAAAATACTCTGTATGAAGTATTCCTGATTGACAGGACATTATTGACAGACATTATAAAATGTTCACTTTTAAATTAACAAAGAACAAAGTAATGTCCAGTGATCAGAAACACTAGGCAGCTAATAGTAAGTATCAAACATGTTTATTAGACTGCACAAAGCTTTCAGGCCAATGCCCTTCCTCCGTGTGCTACATACCAAACTACTTTTCACATACATGTAAACTAAAATCTTCATGACACAGCCCGATCAGAAGAGAAAACACTTAACTGCAGATTCATATTTAATGACATAAAACACATTTTAAAACATAAAATATTTCCTGTCTAAGTTGTCTTGCACTCTAAAATTATAAAAAGTATAAAAATTATATATTAAAGTGCATATAGCAATTGTTTACAATAGTTCAACAGCATTTGTCTTTTCTTTAGTATAGGTTTCAAACTCACTGCTGCATTAATACCAGGTGGAGAGTCTGCTTGCAGTTTTAATATCCATTCATACTCTAAAGTCTCTAGTCTGTTATTCAAATCACCTCCTCTTATGCTCCTATGCACAATACTTATAACTCTAAACTTAAATTCATGGTCTCTTCCGTTTTCATCCATGTGTTTTGCAAGTGCATTGCTTTTAACATTTCTGTGTATTTCAGATTTATGTTCTGTTATGCAATCCTTAAATCTTTGTGTGCACCTACCTATATAGAAGGAAGGATACTTTATTCAGGTAGCATGGTACACCACATTATAAGTAGAGCAGGTAGCATGACATTTAAATGTATATTTTACGTTTGTTAATGGCTGTATAAACTCAACACTATTTCTGATATCTTTATATACAGGAGGAGTTATAACAAGGAAAAATACCTACTTTATATGTTGGTTTAAAATATTGTTGTTTCATATCCTTATAATACAGGCTTTTGTTTCAAGTTTGCAGTTTCTGTAGGCAAAGTAGGGTCTCTCTCCCACCAGTTCTTTCAGCTCTGGCATAGAGCCCAATAGTGTCCAGTGCTTAGATATAACATAATGCTTTTAATATCATTAGTCCTTCTATTAAACCTAGTTATATAGAGTAAGGGACCTTGTTCCCTTGCATAATCCTTAAGGGTGGTCCTGTCTTTATAAAAAATAGTTTTGCACTACCCTGCCTATCATTAACCACATCGGGTTTTAGACTCTCAAGTGTAACTGTATCATAGCCTCTGTCTTTAAATTCATTTACCATTTGTCCAACCGAGTTATACATTTTATATTATCTGTATTCAGATGACTTTGCCTTAAGTAACTGACTCCTAGTAGTGCTCTTAAACATATGTGGTGCATGCATACTTGTTCTATGGGTGTACCTATCATGCATACTTGTTCTATGGGTGCACCTATCATGCATACTTGTTCTATGGGTGTACCTAACATGCATAGTTGTTCTACGCGGTGTATCTATCATGCATACTTGTTCTATGGGGGTACCTACCATGCATACTTGTTCTGTGGATGTACCTATTTTTCTATGGGTGTACCTATCATGCATACTTGTTCTATACGTGTAGCTATTTGCATGTACATACTTTTGAAAAATAGAAGTTTCAATAGCATTACTAGTTTTCTTTAGCTTAACATATAAGAAATGTATTGTGGTTGGTGAATATTCCAATGTAAACTTCAAGAAATCAGTAGATGTATTCATTAGTTCTACAAATGCTATTAGCTCATCAGAGTTCCCCTTCCAAATCAAAAAGGCATCATACACAAAATGCTTGTAAAATGCAAGGTTCTGGATGTTTCAAGGCATCTTAGAGCATAAATTGTTCTTCCCAAAATCCTACTACAATATTAGTGTGTTGGCTATTGAGGTACCAATGGCCACACCTGCCTTCAGATGGTAAACATTTTCACCAAAAATAAACACATTATTATTCAGAACAATATCAGTCAGCTCACATATAGTGTCTATTTCTCCAGTTGGCATACTGCTATATTGACATAAAAACTTCCGCATTGCTTCTAATCCATAGTCATTCGGTATAACAGTAAAACGGCTCTTAATATCTAAAGTGACAAACATATAACCAGTTGTTTCATTAGACTCATAAGATTCATATACAGACATAAGGAAATCATCTATATCTCTAATATAACTTCCAGTATTCACTAATAACTTACCAAGTACAGATTGTAGGTATGCAGATATGGATTCAGTGACTCATCCACCTCCAGATACTATAGGTTTCATAGGTGGTTTGTGCCTATTTTTGTTTAACTTAGGAAGGCCATATAGCAGTGGTATAACTGGAGATGGAGTATTAAAAAAGTTAAACAACTCAATACAAATATCATTATTAAGCTGTAAATCATAAATAAGCATATTAACTTCATTAGTATACTTAGCAATCTCAGTACTGGTAAAGTCGGTAAAAACAGATCCATCGTTTAGAAATTCAGCCATCAGTGCATCATAGTCTTTCCTATCAAATGTTACTATTGCTCCTCCTTGGTCTGCTTCCTTTATAGCAATACTGTTATCATTCTGCAGTTTCCGGAAACGTGTTAAATTTTAACACATTTTAGCTTCTTTCTTAGCATAAAGTTCACAAATTTCTTGTTCACAAACATTGTTAAATGCAGTAACTATTGGACAATTTACAGGTATAAACGTGCTTGGTTTTCTACATATCTGAGCAGAATGATATACACTATCCTGAAATTTATACTTCAGGCTTATGCTTCTTATAAATAAATAAATTTAAGTCTTTTAATGCTTCAGCAACTGTGTCACTCATAGATGGAATGAACTTTAGCCCTTTTTGTAACAATGAGATATCATCTTTAGTTAAGTTTAAACTAGACAGGTTCACCACAGTCTTAGTTAAGTCCTTTTGTATTTCAATCAACTACGTGTCTGCAGTCCCTTGCTTTCCATCTCACTTGCTTTTGTTCTTTTTCTATTCTTCTGACCCTGGGAAAATCTTGTGGATGCACTTCTATCACTTCTGGCAAATTCAAATGAATTCGAAGTTGACGAAAATTCTCAGCTTGTGGAAGATGACATTGGTTATTAGTACATCAGTAGTGTGTGAATTCTGTAATGAGGGGGCAGAGCTCTATTAGCATGCATGGAAATCTCTCTCCTTCTTTCGCTTTTTCCCATTTAGGGGGTCACCTGTCCGCTCATGATTGGCAGTAGAGTTGTACAGTGTTGAGTTGCCAGCCCGACACCCAACCTTCCACGGAAGGCACACACATGCACACACCCACGCCTAGGGCCAGTTTAGAGTGTCCAATCCACCTACAGCATGTCTTTGGGATGTGGCAGGAAACCGGAGCACCCGGAGGAAACCCACATGACCACAGGGAGGACATGCAGACTCCGCACAGAAGGCACCCCAGCCGAGGATCGAACCAGAGAACCTCTTGCTGTGAGGTGACAATGCTAACCGCTGCACCACCATGGCCACCCAATTAGCATGCATGGAAGTAACTCCGGCAACTAAGAAGCATAAACTGCAGAGAAATTTAAATGATTTTAAATCTGGCAACATTTTTTCCTGGTCTAAGGACATAATAATAAGAAAACTCCAGTGTTACATGCACTAACCCAGTCAAACAAAGGCTCTATGTATAGACATAATTACCTCAGATGAACATACTAGTCCGAATAATATGATTGAACAAGAACAATAGTCTGACATTAGTGGAGTTACTTATTAGCATGCATGGAAGTAACTCCACTAATGTCAGACTATTGTTCTTGTTCAGTCTTATTATTTGGACTAGTATGTTCATCTGAGGTAATTATGTCTATACATAGAGCCTTTGTTTGACTGGATTAGTGCATGTAACATTGGAGTTTTCTTATTATTATGTCCTTAGGCCAGAAAAAATGTTACCAGATTTAAAATCATTTAAATTTCTCTGCAGTTTATGCTTCTTAGTTGCCTCTAAGTGAGTTTCATACTTAACAAGTCTGTCAAGCATCTGGTAATAAACATGCAAATTTTCAGAAAAAGCAGGCATTAAAGTAATATCATTTTCTAGTTTCACTATCTCTTCCTGAAGATAAGCTTCAATTTTAGAGAAGAACTGGTTAATTAATAACATAGTCAACACTTATTTTAAAATTTAACTCCTGCCATTTCATCAGTAATTCAGGATACGTATTGCCAAAATATGTCATTTTAAGTATCCCTAGGCCACGAGCGACCACACCCAGTTCTAAATATGCAGTAAAGCTGAATCTTTGCCATTTCAGTTTCTTAAAGGCTTGGGCCCCTCTCTTCAATTGTCCAACTTAATTAGTAAGCATATCATTAAGCGCTGTTATATTTTAAAAAGAAGTAGTACTTACAGCTTTTAAATGTCCAAGTAGTGAATTGTTGCATATTGTTAATAATTGTTGTGGAACTATTGTAAATGATTGATATATGCACTTTAATATAAAAATATGTATTTTTTTGTATATTTTTATATTTTTTTGTAATTTTAGAGTGCAAGACTTAACTTAGACAGGAAATATTTTATGTTTTAAAATGTGTTTTATGTCATTAAATATGTATCTGCAGTTAATTGTTCTCTTCGGAATGGGCTGTGTCATGAAGATTTTAGTTTAAATGAATGTGAATAGTAGTTTGGTATGTAGTACACTGAGGAAGGCATTGGTCTGAAAGCTTTGTTCATTCTAATAAATAAGTTTGATACTTACTATTACATGCCTAGCATTTCTGATCACTGAACTTTACTTTATTCTTTGAGAATATTTTGTGTCTGGAGTTAACCTCAGATCTGGTCCTAGTTGTTTTTTCTCACTTGTAAATTAAAACAGGCATCAGAAAATGGCTTCCGGTTTTCCAAACCAGGATCTGCTATTCTGTTTTCAGATAAAAAAAAAGAACTGCACTGCTGAATGTACCTCAAGACAATGATTTGTTGCTTGATATGTTGAAAAATTGTAAGTAGCAGTCTGCATCTGTGTATGATTTTTTTTTTATCTTTGTGTTAACCAGCTAGGAACTCTTTGATGAATTACCTATTTGTCTATATACCTATCTATCTAGTGATATATCTATCTGTTGTTATTTTTTGTACAACAAGAAATAAAGAAAATGTAAATATATTCTTAGCAAGAAAAATAATATGAAATTTGTTGTAGTCAAACTTGTCCTTCTTGAAGTGTTATGAAACATCAAATGTCATGCTTCTATCTACTCTACTGCTTCAAAATCTTGTATGCTAAAGGAAGACTTCACTAAATCAAAAGGTGTTGCTCATCTGGTCAGGATAAAACAGATGAACAGTTGTGGGTTCTGTTCAAACAGCTTTTTTAACACAAACACATCAGGAATGAGGCTTAGTAACTTAAACTTAAATAAACTTATAACAGACTGACTACCACACTCATACATGTTAAAACTCTGCCGGTTCTCTCAAAATGGCACTGCTGCCTTCACATGCTCACTATTTATATGCACATGCCTACATCTGGAAATGCCTCTTAAAGTTAAATACACATGCTCTGTTCTACATCCTCCCTCTTTGAGAACTAGATCATATACCAAATGACAGTACTCAATGACATGCAATTACACAGAAATGATCTTTTGACATGCAGTTATACAGAACTAATTCTTTGACATGCAATCATACAAAATTAGACACATATAAAACAATCATGTCAAGGTTGCTGTGTATTTTACACTAGGTCTAGAAATACGACTTGATCATGTAACATAAAAATCAGAATTGGATCAAGCAACTGGGACTGTCTTCAAGGAATGTTCAACTCTGGGGACAACTGGGACATCATCAGGAATGGGAATGGGGACTGAGACATGTTCTTCAGTATGAACATTGCCAGGGTTGCTCTGAGATCTAGAGTCTATATCACAGGTATGATGCTGTGATATCATTTCAGACACAGCAAGAAGATGCCTGAGGTTTCTCCTGTATACTGTACCCTCAGAGTCCACTATGTAGGATCTCAGCAATGCACATATGCCTCTCACTTGACCAGTTTGATCAAAGCCTTTCGCCATTTGCTTCCTCACTGTCTCTTCTTTTAACAGACAAAGAAATCTGCTCATTTTATCATAGCTGGACTTCTGAAAGGAACGCTTCTTAAAGAGTTGGGCTTTGATTGCTCTGTTTTGTTTTTAGCATTAGGCACCAACAAACTAGAACTGATAGGCAAGGTTGTTCTGGTTTGCCTAGATGGAAGTCTCTGAGCAGGTGATCCAAGTAGGTTGCCACGGGGTATAGGTTCATAGGTTCATAGGTTTATACTAGGCTATCGGCCCTAAGGCATTTATAAGCCTAGCCCAAATTTTTGTGGCTTACGCCACCCCTTATATGAAAAAATACTGTGCCCATTAGTTTGTTGTGCCTCTGTCCAGCAGTGACACAGAGATGATTCCCAGGATAAACCTACGATCTCCCATCCACAGGTCAAGATTTCTCTTGAACAGAGCCAGCGAGGTGCTCTGCCTCACATGGATCAGGATTTTATTCCACAGCATAGGGAGTCTCTGAGTGATAAATCTATCCCTCCAGCATGTCCTATTTATATCCGTGCTAAGGTTTAAGTTGCTTGCTCTAGTGGTTTTGGTGGATTTGGATTTTTTGAGGTGGAGCATGTCCATTAATTCTGGGTTGGACATGGCCTTGTATGTCAGGCACATGCCACCTCTGAGCAGACGGTATGCAACTGAATAGAGCTGGAGTTTCTTCAATCTGGCAGCATATGACAGATTTTGGAGTCCCTTTATCCTTTTGGTGAGGAACTTTTGGGGTCTCTCCAATTGCTGCAGATGTCGGGTGAGATACATCCCGAATGGGGCATTGTACTCGATCATTGGTCTGATAAGTGAAGAGTACAGGGGAACAATGACCTCACTAGATCTGGATGTGAATCCCTTCATGATCAGGTGGGCAATGTAGCAGGTCTTTCTAACCACTTTAGCAACGTGAGTGTCAAAAGAAAGGCCACTGTCAACCTGGGTCCCCAGGTCCCTGATAACCTCTTCTGTGCTTAGTGGATTGCCACCTATATGGTAGCTTGGGGTTACCTTGTTTTTCCCGAAGTGTATGACTATACATTTTTTGGGGTTTAACTTCAGGCCATGGCTCTGGCACCAGCTATCTGTTTCCGTGAGTCCCTTCTGAAGGATATCCGTGTCCGATGCACTTTCCACTATGGCGCCCAGTTTGCAGTCGTCTGCAAACTTTGTCAGCCAAAGTCCTCCCATGTTGGCAAGTACTTCTGAGAAGTAGATGCCAAACAATAGGGGGCCAAGGACCAAGCCCTGTGGGACACCAGCTTGGAGTCTGACATAGTGCCAGCAACTCTAACCCTGTGGGTTCTGTCCTTAAGCCAGTTTGCAACCCATCTTGTGACATATGGGTTTACATTTAAGCTGGTAAGTTTTTCTACAATACCCGAGTGGGGTATTGTGTCGAAGGCCTTTGCAAGGTCAAGGTAGGCTGTATGGACTGCCTTTCCCTCATCAATGGCCTTGGTGACTGTTTCGAAGAAGTCGACCAAGTTCAAAAGGCATGATCTGCCCTTGACGAAGCCAAACTGGGTCGGGTCCAATGTCTGCAAGTCCCCTATATCTTTGTTTATGAGCTCCATTATGATCCTCTCCATAGCTTTGCAGACTAGACTTGTTAAGCTTATGGGGCGGTAATTACCAGGGTCCGTAGAGGCACCGCCTTTGTGGAGTGGGACCACAGTTGCCGTACGCCACTCCTTGGGCACGTATCCTGTGGTAAGGCTGAGATTAAATAGCTGCCTTATGTACGGGTTTAATTCCTCATTTAGCTCGTGTAGCACACAGCCGGGGACACCATCCGGTCCCATTGATGCTGTGTTTTTAGCTTTAGAGAGAGTATCTTTCACCTGCACATTTGAGATGTCTGGGAGGCTACACTCTGCTGGGATAGTTATCTCTCCTTTAGGGGGGGAGAGGGGGGTGAAGTTTGCACTGAACCTGTCTGCCAGTATGTTGGCAATGTCTGTGGGTTCAGTGATTTTTGTATCATTTTGGACTACTTCTGAGCATATCTGGGAGTTTCCACCCAGGTTCCTAACATAGCTGAAAAAGGCCTTATGATTGTCCTTTGAATCCATGGCAATTTTTCTTTCAAAACTGGCCTTAGTTGATTTTATGAGTGCTCATATTTTTTTACTAATAATGATCAGGGGTGACTTCCCTTTCATGGATTTTGTTCTATCATGTAATAGCTTTCTCCTCTTATTGTAAAGTTTGTTAATGGCTGGGGTCCACCAGACTGGACGTTTGCCCTTTGTGGAAAGAGTCTTGGTTTTATTTGGGATTGCCTGATCCATGCAGTCCTGGAGGTGTTCATAGAAGGCATTTGTAAGGGCTTCCGCAGCTTGGGTTGTGGTTTCCACTGGCTCAGGGGCCTTGAAGGATGCCACACCAGTCTTGAGTAGTGTGAAGTTTGCTTTAGAGAAGTTCTTCACTGTGGTCTTTTTTGTTTGGGTTGGGGGCGGGATGTGGATTTCCAGTGAGATTAGTTTATGATCAGATCTCACCAATGAGGGATATACTTCCGGTGTGGAGCATTTTGTCCCCATGTTTGTGATAATGAGATCTAGTATATTTTCTCCTCTCGTGGGAACAGTGACTAGCTGTTACATGGCATTTGAATTTATGAACTCCAGGAACCGTTGGGCTAGAAAGTTAGGGCTTGAGTAATGTTCCCAGTCTATTTTCGGGTAGTTGAAGTCACCCAATATGATGGTGTTTGGAGATACATTTATACCCTCCAGTGTCTTCAGGAAGGCTGTGTGGGGTTCCTGAGTTTGAGAGGGTGGCCTGTAGCATGCTACAATTTGTAGAGCAGTTTTGCCTATGGTTAGTTGCACCTGGATGGTTTCCGAAGCTTTGTGCGTTACCACCAACCTGGAGGTGTGGGTATCCTTTATGAATATGGATACACCCCCTCCTTTTGTGGTGTGGTCCGGTTTTTGGGGCCGGAAAGCATGATATGAGGTAAAACCTAATAGTGCCGGGGTGCTCTCAGGAGCCTTGAACCAGGTTTCACTTACAGCACAGACATCGATGTTCTCCATACTGAGAAGGGCCTCGAGTGCGTGCATTTTAAGATTTAGACTTCTGGCATTGAGCAGCATTACCCTCAGTTTCTTCCCATTTTTGTTTTCTTGGGTGGTAGGTTTAGAATTTGAGCCTTGCCTAAAAAAGGCACTATAGGGGTGGCAAGAGCCTTAGCCAATATCCGGAATCCCATGGGTGACAGGATCAAGCCGTCCCTTGCGAAGCAGCGTGGCTTATCAAGCATGTCATCCCAGGCAGACAGACACTGGATCCCCTTTGGATGAAAGAGACACTTCATCTAAGCCAGATTCCTGAACTACCTTGGTCAACAGTAGCCACTGACATATTTGAGTGGAACAATCAGCATTACTTAGTATTGGTAGACTCTTATTCGAACTGGTCTGAAATTGATTTGCTACCTAACCTAATATCCAGTCCTGTTTTTACTATATTTCTGAATTTAAGCAAATTCAAGACAATGTCAGTATGATCATGCTTTGACCTCTCTAGTAATTGCTTTGCACTCTGTGCTGGATGTTTAGCAAGGCCGTTCGACTGTGAGTTTTCCAGACTACTAGTAGCATGGATAAAGTCCCACTCTTTTGCAAATTTCTGAAACAGTTGACTGGTATACTGGGTACCATTGTCAGAAATAACTTTATGCGGACTACCATGGACAGAGAAATTACATTTCATCTTAGTAAAAACAGGACTGGATATTAGGTTAGGTAGCAAATCAATTTCAGACCAGTTCGAATAAGAGTCTACCAATACTAAGTAATGCTGATTGTTCCACTCAAATATGTCAGTGGCTACTGTTGACCAAGGTAGTTCAGGAATCTGGCTTAGATGAAGTGTCTCTTTTTGCAAATGTGGTTTAGTACTATTGCATACTGAACAAGAAGAAAACACTTTATCAATGTCCTTTGATTGAGAAGGCCAAAATACTATTCCTCTCACCCTTCTTTTGGTGGAATCAGTACCTGAGTGGCCATGATGCAAAATCTGAATGTATTCATGTTGTAACAAAGTAGGAACAATAACTTGGGAATCTTTGAAAATGATACCATCTTCCATCAGCATCTCATCTCTGTATGTAAAATAAGGCTGTACTCCTGGCAGTACACAGGATTGCTTTGTCTTCCATCCGACACTGATGAAGCGGTTCAGCTTCTGCAAAATTTGATCAGTCTTTATATGATCTCTTAGCCCATCAAGTCTCATGGTTGAAAAATTATGCACGTCCATGACATCAAAGTCAAAATTCTCTCCATCAAGCTGTTCTGTGGTATTTCTGTGTGATCTGTATAAGGTATCAGCCAGATAAATAAGTTTGCCTTTTCTATAGATCATTTTGAAATTATACATTTGTAATCTGAGTATCATTCTTTCTAGTCTTGCTGGAGCAGTATGTATAGGCTTCTTTAAAATATTGACTAGAGGTTGATGATCAGTTTCGACTTGGATTGCTTGGCCATAAATATAATCATGAACTTCAAATATGCTAACACAATTGCCAAAAGTGCCTTCTCAATTTGAGCATACTGCATTTCAGTTTGGGCAAGAGTTCTAGATGTATAGGCAACAGGTCTGCCCTCTTGAAGAATAACTGCACCGAGACCAATCTTTGAAGCATCACAGGAAAGAATTACTGGTTTGTGGACGTCATAGTATCTCAATGTTGGCAGATTGCCAATTTGCTGTTTGAAGTTATCAAATGCTCTCTGATGTTATTCTAACCATGACCAGGCAACATTTTTGTGCATCAGCTCTCTTAAAAGTGCTGATAACTCGCTAAAGTTGGTGATAAATTTGCCCAAATAGTTAATCATAGCAAGAAAATGCTATAGAGATTAGACATTGTCTGGAGCTGGCATCTCAAGAATGGCTGTTTGTTTAGAAAGGTCTGGTCATAATCCTGTACTGGTAAATAAAAAATCCTGTTAGGGGTCGCCACAGTGGATCATCTGTTTCCATTTCTTCCTGTCCTCTGCGTCTTGCTCTGTCACACCAACCACCTGCATGTCCTCTCTCACCACATCCATAAACCTTATCTTAGGCCTTCCTCTTTTCCTGTTACCTGGTAGCTTCATCCTTAGCATCTTTTTCCCAATATACTCAGCATCCCTCCTCAGCACATGTCCAAACCAACATAATCTTGCATCTCTGGCTTTGTCTCCAAACCTTCCAACTTGGGCTGATCCTCTAATATATGTATTCCTAATCCTGTCCACCCTTGTCACACCCAGTGCAAATCTTAACATCATTAACTCTGCCACATCCAGCTCTAACACCTGCCTTTTTTCAATGCCACTGGCTCCAACCCATATAACATAGCTGGTCTCACTACCCTCTTGAAGACCTTCCCTTTCACTCTTACAGGTACTCGTCTGTCACAAATCACTCCTGACACTCTTCTCCACCCACTCCATCCTGCCTGTACTCTCTTCTTCACCTCTCTTCCACACTCACCTTTACTCTAAACTATTGATCCCAAGTATTTAAACTCATCCACCTTCGCCACCTCTACTCCCTGCATCCTCACCATTCTTCTATCCTCCCTCTCATTCAAACACATATATTCTGTCTTAGTCCTGCTGACCTTCATTCCTCTTCTCTCTAGAGCATATCTCCATCTCCCCAGGGTCTCCTCCACCTGTTCCCTACTCTCACTACAGATCACAATGTCATCTGCAAACATCATAGTCTATGGGGACTCCTGTCTGATCTCGTCTGTCAACCTGTCCATCACCATTGCAAATAAGAAAGGGCTCAGAGCTGATCCTTGATGTAATCCCACCTCCACCTTAAATGCATCTGTCACTCCCACCTCAGACCTCACCGCTGTCACACTACCCTCGTACATATCCTGTATCACTCTTACATACTTCTCTGACACTCCCGACTTCCTCATACAATGCCACAACTCCTCTCTAGGCACCCTGTCATATGCTTTCTCTAAGTCTACAAAACACAATGCAACTCCTTCTGACCTTCTCTGTACTTCTCCATTAACACTCTCAGAGCAAACATCGCATCTGTAGTGCTCTTTCCCGGCATGAAACCATAATGCTGATCACTAATCATCACGTCCCTTCTTAACCTAGCTTCAACTACTCGTTCCCATAACTTCATGCTGTGACTGATCAGTTTAATCCCTCTGTAGTTACTACAGTTCTGCACATCACCCTTATTCTTAAAAATCGGTACCAAAACACTTTTTCTCCATTCCCCAGGCATCCTCTCACTTTCCAAAATTTCATTAAACAATCTGGTTAAAAACTCCACTGCCATTTCATCTAAACACCTCCACGCTTCCACAGGTATGTCATCTGGACTAGCAGCCTTTCCATTCTTCATCGTCTTAGTAGCTGTCCTTACTTCCTCCTTGCTAATCCATTGCACTTCATGATTCATTATCCCCACATCATCCAACCTACTCTCCCTCTCATTTTCTTCATTCAGCAACCCCTCAAAGTACTCTTTCCATCTGCTCAACACACTCTCCTTGCTTGTATGTTTCCCTCATTATCCTTTATCACCTTTACCTGCTGCACATCTTTCCTAGCTCGGTCTCTCTGTCTAGCCAATCAGTATAGGTCCTTTTCTCCCTCCTTAGTGTCCATCCTTTCATACAACTCTTCATATGCCTTATCCTTAGACTTTGCCACCTCTCTCTTTGCCATGCACCTCATATCCTTATACTCCTGTCTACGTTCTTCATCTCTCTGACAATCCCACTTCCTCTTTGCCAACCTCTTCCTCTGTATACTCTCCTATACTTCCTCATTCCACCACCATGTCTCCTTGCCGTCCTTCTTCTGTCCAAATGTCATACCAAGCACCTTTCTAGCCATCTCCCTTACTAGCTCTGCTGGAGTTACCCAGCTATTTGGTAACTCTTTACTGCCACCCAGTGCCTGTCATAACTCTTCCCTGAACTCCACCTCATAATTACCCTTTTTCAATTTCCAGCATTTGATCCTTGGTGCTGCCGTCACACACCTCCTCCTCTTCTTGATCACCAACGTCATCTTACAAACCACCATCCTTTGCTGCTTAACTACACTTTCCCCAGTCACCACTTTAGAGTATCCAATCTCCTTCAAACTGGCCCTCCTACATAAGATATAATCCACCTGTGTGCATTTTCCTCCACTCTTATATGTCACCCTATGCTCCTCCCTCTTGTTAAAATACATATTCACCACAGCAACGTCCATCCTTTTCACTTCAGGGGATTAAGTTTCAAGTTTACTTCACATGCTCTGTCCAGAAGTTTCTTGAGGTGTCTGTCATGCTCTGCTTCACCATTACCTCCAACCAGTAAATCATCAACTGTTATAGCCCACAGATATCCCAAAAAATGTGCTCCATTGCACGCTGAAAGACATCACTGGCAGAATTTATTCCAAAAGGCATCGTGAAGAATCTGTATCTACTAAATGGTGTGCTGAATGCAGTCAGTAGCAAATATTTGCAATCAAGCATTATTTGCTAAAATTTACTCTTTGCATCTAGGACAGAAAAAGAGTAGCATTTGGAATGAGGGCTGCAACCTCCTCGACTGTACTCATAGCATGATGAGGTCTCTTTATTGCCTTGTTCAAGTCTCTTGGATCAGTGCATATTCTGATTTCATCTGACCTTTTCTTATGAGCAGCTACCATGGAAGACACCCACTCAGTTGGTTCTGTGACCGGACAAATCACATCTTGCTGCACCATTTTGTCTAACTGGACCTTGAATTTGTCCTGCATAGCTGTTGGAATTCTCCTCGCTGGTCTGACCACTGGACTGACCTCTAGGTCTACTTTCATGGAGTACACAACTGGAAGTTTGTCTAACATGTCATCGAAAACATCAGCATACTCTGAGAAAATAACATCACTGAAGTTGGAACTGCAACATGTGCTTACATGATGTACTTCTTTGGTAAAAGAAAGCAGTTTCATTCTCACACTGTCTCTAGGACCTTATAATGACTGCACAGGTCTTCTGATTACATAAAATTGCAAACTGTAACTGTTCCCAGCTGAACAGCATGAAAGCACTACTGAGCCTTTGGTTTTAATATCTTCACCTCCATAAGCAACAAGGTTTGCACAATTAACCAAATTAAGTTGCTCACCAGCTCTTATTCTAGCAAATGTTTTTGCTGACATCATGTTACACTTTGAACCAGAGTCTACTTTGAGCTCTGTGGTTTACCATTGATCAGGACAGTACAAAATACTTCATTCTTTGCCAATAAATCAACTGCATTAACCTTTTCACTGACCACTGATACACCATCTACATAGAAAGTAGGGTTGTAGCTTTCTATATGATCAACTTGCTTTTTTGATTGACCTTTCTTAATAATTGAATGAGGCTTGTTTGATTTACAAAACATTTGAAAGTGGTTCCATTCTTTACATTTGTGACATTACTGACCAAATGCCAAGCACTTCTCTCTTTTAGACTTATGGTTGGCACCACAATTATGACAGTTTACAATAAGACTTGATTTGGGTTTTACTGACTCACCCTTATACTGCACTGAGCATGTCCAGTTTGCTAAGCTAGGCTTGGAACTTGCTAGAAAGATATGGGTCCTCCTTGAGAATCCCGCAGGGGCTGCAGCTGTCATGTGCTTAAGCCTGCTTCTGCTTATCAAGTGCTGCATAGCTGCATGCTGTCTATGCTTGCTGTAGAGGCTGCTGAAACTAAACTGTTGTCACTTGTAAGCATACTTGTGTGCCTTTCTGTGAGCTCATGGACTTGACAAATCTCTATGGATTTGCTCAATGTTAAATCACAGTCACAAAGCAAATTATTTCTCACTGCAGCACTATTAAGACCATACACAAGCCTGTCCTTTATTAGTTCATCTTTCAAATCACTAAATTTGCACATCTTAACCTTATTTCTCAAGTCAGTGATATAAGCTGCAAAAGTTTCACCTGGGTTTTGGTCTCTTGTATAAAATACATGCCTCTGTAATGTAACATTTGTCTGGTGTTTGCAAATTTCTCTAAATTTATGCTTCACTTAGGGTCTTCCCTTGATTCAGCCGGTAAAACAATATGGTGGTTTTCCCCTTCTCCTGCATATACTGCTGGTGCATACACAAATGAATGCTCTCTTTCAATGGCCTCTGACCCAGCTAAGTTAAGCAAAATGAATGCCCTTGTACATGCATCTCTGTCAGAAAAAGCTGCGTGTATGAAAATATAATATTCCTGCTCAAATACTCTCTAATTCTCTGCAATATTATGATCAAACACAAGTGGACTGGGTCTGTGAAATGCCTCTTCCATATCAACACACAGTAGTGAAGGTGCTTGGAATTATGTATGAACGTGCACACATAAATATGTGCCAGAACTTTATGCCAGAACGTGTAATTATGCCCAATAGCACAACATACAGAAATAACTGCACTTTGCCAGATAAGTCTCCAAGAACACTTTAAAATCACTGTACTCTGTAAAATCACTCATTATCAGTGTAAGAAATACTTTGAAATGACTGTACTTTGCAAACAAACTGTACATAGCAAAAAAAAAATCTCAGAGTAAGAAACATTTAGAAATTAATGCACTTTGCAAATAAACTGTACACAGCACAGGAACCTTTCAAAATGTCAGTACTTTGCAAAATAGCTCTGTACAGTGTAAAAAAAACTTTGAAATGATGTCACTTTGTGAATAAATGCATTCAGTGCAAGAAACATTTTCAAAATGGTTGTACTTTGACTTTACTTTGCAAAATAACTCTATTTTGCACACAACAAACTCTTTGAAATAATTGCACCATGAAAAAGCACACACTCTGCAAACACTGCTCACTCTGAGATACTTTGAACAACTCTAGTTGTGGTTTGAATGGTGTCGGACAATGTCAAATAGTAGTTTATGCCCAAAACACAGCCTTTTACAAAAAACATGCAGTCGCTTTGCTCTTTAAGGTTATTTTGCCGTTTTATTGTACTTGTTATGCCTATTTAACCTCTTATCATGCCCATTATACTTTTCTTGTGCTTGTTTTGCTTAAAATATGTTCATTATACAAACTGGAAGTAATTCTTAGCCCCATATGAATATTTCTGATAGTTTTATCAAATATCATGGTTTAAGCATTTTGTTTAATTAATATTGCATTTTGTGCTTTTCATTTGATTAAAAATGCATTTTGTCCCTTATGGGTGCCCCGTTTCATTTTCTTTACAAAATAAATAATTTTTGCTCATTTTGATTACCTTAAATACATTTCTGGCCCTTTTTGATCATTTGAGCAGTTATCACCCAGCCTGCTCAATATAGGTTCATAGGTAGGTACTAGGCTATCTGCCCAAAGGCATGTATAAGCCTAGCCGGAATGGGTTGGCTTTCACCACCCCCCCTTAGATTAGTTCCCTGTGCTTTTGTCTAGCAGAGTCATTGAAGTGATCCCTGGGGTAAACTTTCTGTTTCCCATCCACTCGTCAAGGTTTCTTTTGAAGAGGGTTAGCGAGGAACTCTGCCTAATGTAGATTGGAATCTTGTTCCAGAGCATGGGAAGTCTCTGAGACAGAATCTATCACTCCAGCACATCTTATTTATTGTTGTGGTGAGGTGTAGATCCCTGGAGTGTGTGGTTCGAGGGTATATGGTTTTCTTTAGGTGGAGCTTGTCCATCATTTCTGGGTAGGACATGGCCTTGTGTGTCAGGCAGAGATGACCACTGAGTAGGCGGTATGCAACCAAGTACAGCTGGAGTTTCTTCAGTTGAGCTGCATAGGGCATCTGCTTGAGGCCAGTGATCCTCTTGGTGAGGTACTTCTGTGGTCTTTCCAGTTGTTGCAGGTGGCTTGCAAGGTACATCCCAAATGGGGCACTGTACTCTATGATGGGTCTGATGAGTGATGCATAGAGGGGCCCAATGACCTCTTTCGATCTGGATGCAAACCCTTTTGTGATTAGGTGGGCCACATAGAAGGATTTTCTAACCACTTTGGCAATGTGATTATCAAAGGAGAGGTTACTATCTACTTGGGTCCCCAGATCCCTTATTATGTCTTCTCTATTTAGGAGGCTACCACCAATGTGGTAGTTTGTGGGTACTTTGTTTTTTCCAAAGGGGATGACTATGCACTTTTTGGCATTTAGCTTGAGGCCATGGTTTTGACACCAGGTAGATGTCTCAGTGAGACTCTTTTGGAGGATGTCTGTGTCAGCCAGAGAGTCAGTTATAGCCCCTAGTTTGCAGTCATCTTCAAACTTGGTCAGCCATAGTCCTCCTGTGCTTGCCTGTACCTCTGAGAAGCATATGCTGAACAGGAGAGGTCCTAGGGCTGAGCCTTGGGGAATGCCACTTGTAAACAGTTTAGAGTCAGACCTAGCTCCCACAGCTCTAACTATGTGGGTTCTGTCCATGAGCCAGTTGGCAACCCATCTTGTGATGTAGAGATTTATGTTCAGGCTGGTGAGCTTTTCTATAATACCTGAGTGGGGAATGGTATCAAAGGCCTTTGCAAGGTCTAGGTAGGCTGTGTGGACCACCTTTCTCTCATCTATAGCCTTGGTAACTGTCTCAAAGAAGTCCACCAGGTTTAGGAGGCATGATCTGCCCTTAACAAAGCCGAACAGCAGCTTGGACAGTGTTATCCTTTAGCATGGGGGATTTAAAACTTCCCACCTTGGTCTTAAGTAACGTGAAGTTTGCTTTTGAAAAGTTTTTCACGGTGGTTTCTTTGACCAGGGGTGGTGGCAGAATGTGGATATCCAGATTGATTAGTTTATGGTCAGATCTAACCAGCGGGGGGTTGACCTCTGGTGTGGAATACCGGTTGCCCATGTTGGTGACGACCAGGTCCAATATGTTGTCACCTCTGATGGGGGTGTTGACCAGTTGATCCAGGGTATTTGAGTTTATAAATTCTAGGAAATGTTAGGCAAGGGAGTTTGTACTTGAGTAGTTCTCCCAGTTAATGTTTAGGTAATTGAAATCACCCAATATCAGGGTGTTTGGTAGGATCTTTATGTTTCCCAGTGTTTCCAGGAATGCAAAGTGGGGGTCCTGTGACATGGTGGGTGATCTGTAGCAAGCTATAATTTGAATAGTAGTTTTGCCATCATTAGTTGCACGTGGATGATCTCTGAAGCATTGTGCTGTGCCACTAACCTGGAGGTATGGGTATCCTTGATGAATATGGATACTCCCCCACCTTTTATGTTTCAGTTCGGGTTTTGTGGCCGAAATGTATGGTATGAGTTGTAGCCTGGTAGTGCTGGGGTGCTGTCTGGAGCCTTAAACCCGGTTTCTGTTACTGCACATATATCAGTTTTCTGCATAGTGAGGAGTACCTTGAGTGTGTGCATTTTGAGGTTTAGACTTCTGGCATTGAGTAGCATTTCCCTCAGTTTTTTGTTACTTGTGCTATTTACAGCGGTGGGTTTGTCTTTTGAGCCTTGCCTAAAAAATGCACTATGTGGGTGGCAAGAGCCTTGGCCAGTATTCGAAAGCCTAAGGGTGACAGGTGCAAGCCATTGTCAAACATGTCATCCCAGGCTGACAGATACTGGATCCCCTTTGAATGACACCAGAAGCTTAGCCAATTGTTGAAATTGATAACTTTTTCTCTATACCGTGGTAACATTCTTGGTGAGGGCAGGATGCTGCTCAGCGTCATGGTCATACTGGCCTGGGCTACATGATCAGAGAGCTCCTCCATGTCTCTTTTCATGTAGTCCACGGAGGTACAGCTCAGGTCATTCACACCAACATGGACAATGACAGAGTCATATTTGTACTTGTTCTGGAGTGACCTGAGTGCTTGTGTTATGTGGTGGCAGCTAACAGTAACCTTCTCCTTGTTCAGCCTAGTGAGTGGGTCGTCAGTGTGCCTGACTATAGAGTCACCTATTAGTAGTGTGTTGGGTATGTTATTTTGCCTTAAGGGCTGTGATTGTGTGCCACACTGGTTTTGTGAAGTGTGTGTTTTATGGTTTGTGTTGGGGGGGTGGAGCTTACTTGGATGTCTGCTTTGGAGGTCTCGGTTACTTCTGCAGATTTTTATTTAGAGCCTCTGAGTATGTTTTCATGTATTTATGTGTGTTTTTTGCCAGTGCTGGTTTCATAGGTCTATGTGAGACTGGAGGTGTGATGCAAGTAAATCCCTTCTCCTCTTGACTGCCTGGTCCAGTCTTGGGTTGAGCGAGTTTAGCCTCTAGTTTGACTGTATAATTGCATCTCTCGCATGTATTAGTGTTTGGTAGAAGGAGGAGAGGGTTGTCTGTGTACATGAGGCAATTGTAACATTGCCACAAAATGCCCAGATTCACCAGATGGACCGGAGAGTACACCTGAAACTGCCCTTTGGACATGCCTGGATAGGTAGAGTGAACTGTTTTACTGATTGGCTGATAAGATCGAATAGAGAGCCTTGTCCTTCTCTACAGTATAGAGGGGTCTAGTCGTAAGGTTTATTAGCGCTTGCTATGAGTTTTAAGCAAGTGCCAGTATGAGAAGTGAATGGTTTGAGTCCTTAAGTTGAAAGTTTATCTAGTTCCAAGGGAAAAATTGAAGAGTATACTTTGTGAAGCCGGGAATAGTTATACCCTAGCTAACGGGTGCTGCCCAGTGCACAAAACTGCACAAATGTGGGGTTTATAGCAAGGAAATGAAAGAGAGAGAAATTAGTCCAAAATGGCCAATAAACTATAACTTCTCCATCAACTCTGCACCTCATGGCTTGAAGAAGTTGCACTCTCAATCCCAATTCTGTCACCTTGTCACTCGTCCGGTCAGGATGAAACAGATGAACAGTTGTGGGTTCGGTCCAAGCAGCTTTATTACACACAAACACATCAGGAATGAGGCTTAGTAACATAAATTTAAATACATTTATAAACAGACTGACTACTACATGCATACATGTTAACACTCTGGCTGTTCTCTCAAAATGGCGCTGCTGCCTGCATGTGATCTCTATTTATATGCACTTGCCTACATCTGGCAATGCCTCTTAATGTTACACACACATGTTCTGTTCTACAAAAGGAAAGGGTTGAAGTCTTCCCAAATGTCAGTAAAGAAGTTTGTTACCTGGATTCAATAAACTTTGTGCAGGCTTTGCACAAAGCCTACATGAAGCTTACATCTGTGAGCGGTGTTGCATGGTGGTGCATTGTGCGCAGCAGTGCTCATTGCATATTCATGCCATGCACCACATCTAAATGTAAATATGTGAGATATCATGGCTGGCAATAGTGTTGCTGGCCAGGACACCATGTAACCAAACACAAATAGTACTCCTGCTTAAATCAGAGCACTGACAGTCTTTGGATTTATGAAGAATGCCACAATGATCACCAGGGTTTCACAGATAGCTCTTAATCTCATAGTGCAAGACATCTGGTCAAAGGCCAACATAATGGGGGGACAATGACCCAGAAATAGGGAATAATTGACATATTTGCCCTATCAAAATATGCTAGAATAACCAGGGATTTGTGTTAAGTTACATATACTGTAGGATTTAAAGTCCGAAATGCAAATGTATGTAATATTGAGTCACGTCAGTCCAGAGATCATCCAGTGATATGGCAGAGAGTCACAAATTTGTTAAGGAATACATCTGGACAGTCTATGAAAATCTGGGCAGTTGAGAGGTATGAATATTACGTATATGGTCCAAACACAGTACGGGACAGTGTATCTACAGTGCAGAGTATTGTGAAACCCCATTCTTGGCATTCTGTATTGAAGTTGTGTAAATGCTCTGTAAGGGTACATGGACTGCCATGTAAAATAAACACTTAGGGGAAGTATGTGTATTGAATAGGGACACACAGATGAATTGTAGGAATGAACACAGGGAAAGAGGAAAGGTGAAACAACGTAATGTACAGCAAATGAGGGCATGCCAATGGAAGATGGTTGTAGCAGCAACACCAAAGAGTATGGTATAGTAGGGAATGCACAGTGAAACTGTGTATTATGTGACTGTCACACAAGGTGACATAACAATGGGAGGATGTCTGTGTGAGATAGTCATCCTTACAATAATAATGCAGGGAACATCTATCAGGGATCTGATATACGATTGGTGTAGGATGCATATTGTGAAGCTATGCAAACTGATTTGCCTGAATATGAGTGTAATCTCAACAGAGGTCTCCAGCAAGTGCGACATGAGTAAAGACTCATGGACAACAGTAAACAGAAGCAACCATAATCATGGACAGTATCAGAATAATACCACTTGTGATCCCATGCCTCTGACACAACATATGTGATTTAGAGTGATCAGACATGATTCTGCACAAACTTGTACAACTATTATGATACAGTCACACTCTATGAAGGTAATCACACACAATGTCATGGCACTATGACATCTGCTGGAGGTGTTAGGAGGGACACTGCTATACCTGCATGTGACATTATGAGCAATACAGGTTAGTTGACTGGTGTGCATGGCAGATAAATAGGGCACAGTCCACGTTGCCACTAATGTAAACCATGCCATTAGTGTTGTCAAACACCTATGTATATACTGTGTGCATCACTGGATCAGGTATCACACATGCATCTGGTGTAACACATTGATGGGGGTTCTGCACCATCAGACAGTAATGTCTATGTCACAAAAAAAAAAAAAAAAAAAAACTAGGTATGGCCAATTAGTTACACATCAGTGAAAAATGTATAGGGAGTTACATAAAGAAGGGTGCATTGTACTCAGTTATTGGTGTGATGAAGGCTGGGATCTGTGAATGTATTATGGCCTCTGATGTGGATGTCCTTCATATACTCAGTACTTGTGTTACATACAAGGGAGTAATCAACACTGTGACCACATGATGATGGATGTTCAACTTATCATCTACCCGAGGACACTGGTCACATACCTAGTGGTCTGAATATAGGGTGTGATGTCCGCATTATATTTGGGTTGTGTGTTTGTTTTCCTGACATAACAAATCCCCATGTTTTCTTGCCATTGCAGGTGTTGTCTTGACTGTGGCAGCAATCTTTGGTGTGTGTTGATACTGTCTGCATTATACTAATATCACAGCTTGAATTAGTGATTGCCCACAATCTGTAGTCCTTCAGGCAGCTGTTTGGACACATGATGTGCATGTCATCTGCAATGCCCATCACTTTAATAATGTACAGGAAAGGGCCTAGCAGACAGCCCTGATGTATGATCCTGATCACTGGACCTGTGATATAGGTCACTCACACATGTCAACATAGTTAGATGCCATGTATGTGATCCACTGGTCTACCTACTTGGTGATATAGTGGTTTATGGTCACATCTGACAGTGTTGATCGAATTCCTTAGTGTGGATTTGTGTCAAATGCCTTGGCCTGGTTGAGTTTGAAAGGGTGATAGTGCTGCCATCATGCATGCCCTTGATGACCTCTTTGAAGACATCTATAAGATGTAGCAGACATACTGTTGCATTAACAACTCACACAGGTCTGTTGCACACAGCCAGGATATTGCTAGTGTCTATTTAGAAAAGGTCCATGATGACATGTTGGTTTACCTCACAGTTGTCAGGATGTGTCTATACATGCATGTGTTGGGTGGTGTTCCCCCAACTCAGATGAATGTATGTTTATGTACACTCTTCTATAAGAACATAGCCCATGTGGTGAGTGTGTATTCAATCATGTCAGGAACATGTATGTGCTGAGTCATGCCATAGGCGATCTGTGATGTTGTCACAGCCCATTGATTCAGTGTGATAGGCCTGGATGAAGGTAAGAAAGTGCATATTGCCTATCTTGATCTGGTCTACTGTTTTGACACAAACCCAAATGCAGGTATTATCGAGAAACTCTGCCAGCTGGGGAATAACCCTTATGTTACTAGATGGGTAGCCAATTGGCTCTCCAACAGAACACATACTGCGAAAGTTGGTTAATCAATCTGTACCAGTAGAGCTCTCATCATTGGCACACCTTAGGGATCTGTGCTTGGCTATTTATTGTTTGGAATCTATTTCTCAACAGTCCAGGCTAAAATATATGGCCTTTCGCGTACCAAGTTTGCTTATTCTTGGATATTGGGTGCAGTCACTGAGTCCACCATTGATGATGTACTACAGGAGGAGCTAACACAGACAAATGACTGGCGCAAAGCCACATGATCTACAGATAAATGCATAAATGTGTCTTTATTCTGTCCTTCTGAAAAGTGGAATTCTATGCTAATTACAACATTGATAATGGTCCTGCTATGCTGAAACCCAGTGATGCAAGCACTGGAAACACAAGTAGATAGCAAACTGAACTTCACCAACCAAGTCCAAAGTGGTATTGAGAGCCTATGTTGTGTACATCATAAGTCACGCCATCATATTTAGATGTTAGGATTGTAGGACAGCACTGTACTCAAACCTCATCAGAACACTAATAGAGTATAATGCTGTCTTTTGTATGTACCTTACCAGGTACATGCAGCAGTTGGAGAGACCACAAGGGTTTCTCACCAAGCAAACATAGGGCCTGCAAACCATGGCATGGTGTATGTGGCTAGACTGAAAGCTATGTCACTATAATCTGTATTGTCTATGATGAGATGACTTCTGCATGGCTTCCAGGCTAGTCTCTGACTCTGCCTTGGTGGAAATAGTGCACTCCACAAATCAGATATAGCTGATGACATCAGCAGTGTCTATTGAGTAGAATGTAGTAATACCAGTTTCTCACATTCTGGTGGAAAAGCTCTCTGTAATGTCAAGCAAGAGGACAAACACACACACACACTCCCAGTTGACTACAATCTAAATAGAACCCCTACCTATCTAAGTACACAGACTACAGAAAACAGTACTTTACGCAAGTGCCATGGCACAAGTCTAACTTTTACAAGACTGCAGGTCAACTTATAGTTGAATATATCATCAGGGCATGTTGGAGAGAAAAACTTGGGAAGCCTGCATAGGTTCATACCTTCATAGGTTCATAGGAAGTTACTAGCCTAATGGCTCGAGGATGTTTACAATTATAGCCATGTAAAATACAAGTACCCTTATTGAGCATAATTAGATGATTGTTGTTAGAGCAATTTTGTGATAAGCACTGACTGGCCCTGTCCTTGATGATCATAGGTGCCATCCCAGGGGTGAAGTCATAAAATATCAGGATTTGCAGGCAAAAATGAGAGCAATGTGGAAGAAAGATACACACACAGTTGCAACAGTAGTAGGAGCAATGGGTCTTATAAAAAGAATCTACAGTCATATTTAGATATGTTACCAGTACATGTAACTCTGTATGAATTGTAGAAGGAGTCATTACTGGGCACATTGCAGGTGCTGCGAAGAGCACTTCTGGCTGACATAAAATATTTAAATAATACTAATTTCATGAACTTTAATCATACTTTGACTTAGTAATGGAATCCACTGCAGTGGTATTAGAAACCCAAAAGAATTGGAGAAATTAAAAAAGTAAATTTACAGTCACCCATACAATTGTCAAGGTTGCGCATGAATAGGGTCATTGAGGGCACTGCTTCACATGCAGTGGGAGGCTATTACAGAGAAGTGACAATCGCTGACAGATATATCTGTTTCCTCAACATGTTCTGTTTATGTCACAGGCTAGGTTCAGATCCCTAGAGCAAGTTATTTTTGTCCCATTTGATTTGCAGATATCCAACATTTCCAGTAAGGCAGGGTCTGACATTACTCTGTAGGCCAGGCATAGATCACCTCTCAGAAACCTGCATGATACTATGCACAGTGACAGGTCTTTCAGTCGTTCCATGTATGTCATGTTTTGTAGGCCCTGGATTCTCCCAGTCACAAACCTCTGTGTTTTCTCCTGTTACTACAGGTGTCTGATGAGGTACAGATAGAAAGAAGCATTGTACTCAATTACTAATCTGATAAGGGTAGAGTACAGCAGAGCTATGACCTCCTTGTTCTTGGATGTGATGGCCTTATTTATGAGGTGTGCAATGTAGAATGTGCAGAATATAGACACATAGTGATTGAAGTGTAGATGGCTTCACAAATCTCACAGCACTGTATTTGAGCTTAGAGGGGTGTTATGTAGATCGTAATTATCAGGGGTACTTCATTGCCAAAGGGGAAAATGAGGCATTTTTTGCATTAAGGTTCAGTCCATGAGTTTGGCACCAACCATTAGTCTGTGTCAGCCCTTTCTGTAATTTGTTAACATTGTTGCGTAACTCTATATGACTGAGTCCAGTTGACAGTCATCTGCAAACTTGGTAAGCCACAGACCATCTACTTTTGCCTGCACCTCAGAGAAATAGTTTCCAAACTGTTCAGAGCCCAGCATAGATCCTTGTGCTATTCCACTAGTAAGTGGTCTAGTGGTGGAGGTGGAGTCCTCAACTTTGACAGTGTGTGTTCTGTCAGTGAATCAGTTGGCTATCCATCTAGTAATGTATGGGGTAATTCCCAGATGGGAGATTTTCTCTACGATACCTGAATGGGAGATAGTGCCAAAGGTCTTGGGTAACTCATCATAGATGGTATGTCCTCTTATCCCACATCCATATCTTTGGGGTCAGTATCAAAGAAGTCCACTAGGTTTATTAAGCAAGATATATACCCTTTACAAAGCCAAAATGGGTCAGATCAAGCTTATTGAAGGTCACCTATGTCCCCGTGGATAAGGTTCATGTTGATTCATTCCCTAGCCTTGCAGATAAGTTTTTTTTTTAGACTTATGGTTCAATAGTTCTAGCTCTGCATATTACCAGATTGATTTGCATTGCATATCACACAACATTTGATATTAATTTCTATAGTGTTGTGATAGACGTGTGTAGTGAGACATCAGGGCTGCAGTGCTTGGGAGGAGGCAACACATGGCTGTATTGTAACTATGTGACATATTGTTAGATAGGGCCTTCAGTTTGTTATGTTTTTACATGTAATTTCATGTCATAGACAGGAAATGGACAGTAAACAGCAGTAATACATAATAATATTTAGTTTTCCATAGCTCTGTGAGGAGCAGGTTTGTGTGACAGTTGGCAAAGTGCTTGTGCATGTGAGATACACATTTTCAATGCTTTCCATGTTTGTGCATAGTTAAGCAGTGTGCAAATGCTAGCTACATTGCTAAAAGTCAACACATTTCTTTTTGAGCTCAGATGATACTGGGTTTGAATCCAGGTGTATCCATTACATTTAAAGACTTTTACCTAAACATTGATAATGCGATGACATGAATTCTTTCTAGTACATGTGTTGCTGTATGTTGGCATAGTGCAGTGGGGTTAAGTAGCATTGTGTGGAGGTAACAGCAGCATTGTACCTCTGCTCACTATTGATTGACATTGGTGCGTGAAGAGTACGCCTGTGATAAATAGATAGGAGAGTGGTAAAATGGATGGGGAGCAAGCAGGAGGAGAAACAAAGGTAAAGCAGTACAGGAATGTACAGGAAGGAGGGAGGAAAGAACCATAGCTATCCATGTCTTTAACAGTGTAAACTGAAAATATGTGAAGAATATTAACGGAATTTGGACCGTCACCTCCAAAAACAGGGGTTACAGCAACACAATCATGTTGTATAGCCAATTGGAACTAATCAAGTGTGTCACGAAGACGTGTGTGAAATGGAGAGATATGTATGGGGCAGTTGTTTCTTTTTTTTTTTTTTTTTTTGTGGGACAAGTGCCCATTATTTTTTTAATTCAGTAAGAGAGGATTGCTGTGTAAAAGATGTAGGTATGTATGAGTCAGCTAAGTTGGGTAGGTGAGGAAGCAAATGCAAACATACAACACAAACAAGACAAGAGACAGGGACTGTGATGGACACAAAAGGTTGGGGGACGTCATGATTGGGGTGAGAGAGGAGACAATGCAAGCTCATGCCTGTCAAGCTTGGAAAAAGTCAAAATTGAGTCCTCACCCACTGTCACCTTCCTCCACTGGTGGCTGGAGTGCTAGATGTCTCCTTCTCCTATGGACCATGAGGGAGAGCAGTCTCTCCATCTGGCATAGGCATTTTTGACCCTATGCACCATCCCTGTTAACTAGCTGCTTGTTCATAGGTTCATAGGTTCATACTAGGCTATCTGCCCCAGGGCATTTATAAGCCTAGCCAGAGTGTGTTTGGCTTTCGCCACCCATTTTAAATGAATTTTGCTATGCCCTTTTTCAAGGTTAGTATACTGTGCCTCTGTCTAACAGTGACACAGAAGTGATACCCAGGGTAAACCTACGATCTCCCATCCACTCATCAAGATTCCTCTTGAAGAGAGTCAATGAGGGACTCTGCCTAACCTGGACTGGGATTTTATTCCAGAGTGAAGGGAGACTCTGGGTTATGAATCTGTCCCTCCAGCATGTCCTATTTATTTCAGTGCTGAGGTTCAAGTCTCTCGAGCTCGTAGCTCGATGGGATTTGGATTTTCTTTTTTTTTTAAAATAAGTTTATTATTTTTAACATACAAAATAAATATCATAACAAACTTATACAAGCAGTTAAAATGTAAATAGTTATAACATTTGATAAAACAACCAAAATATTTACAGAGACATCCACTACAAATCAAATCAATTGATTAAACTGTAATGTCTTACTAATGAAACTAACCCCGGGATTCATGAAGCTCGGCGCAAGGCCGGCGTAAGGCCTGCGCCGGCGGTGCATGGAATATCCGGCGCAGTAGCGCCATATACATATTAATGAGAGTGCACCGGAATCACAGACACGTGCGTAGTGTACGTGAGCGAGCCCAGGTAGGATGCGTCTGGAGGCGTGTCTAAGCCGGCATGAGGTGAGCAACCTAATGTGCTGACAGCCACGGTCCGCCCACAATAGTAATGGCAGCAGCCAGGTCCTGTGCAGAATGAAACGCGCGTACAGTATGCAACATAGTCCCCGTCCCAAATTAACGGAGAAGCAAATAGAAGCCACGAAGGCATAAGTGTACCCGTCCAAGGACCAAAGGATCGCATAAGACCGCGTTAGTCCCGCAATGCACTGTCAGTGTTTACACTCAGAGAAGGTGTACAGCCGCATGTCAGCGCCGCCGACATAGGAGCAGCGACTAAGGTCACCACCTGTCCCACTTTGGTTGGGGCAGTCACTCCATGGACAGTTGTGTCCCGAAAAAACGTATTAGAAATGGCTGATGTGCTACGATTGTAGGACACAATGATATGCCGTATTTAATGTAATGGTAGCATGAATTGGTTATTTCTGTAACAGAAATACCTAAATGACACAAGAAACAGAATAAGCAAGGAAATTGCCACAATAATAAGCATATTATTTAGGCAAGCAAGTGAATTTCTATGCTATATAGTGACCGTTTGTATGTGTCGGCCTGTAAAGTCAGATGTGAGTCCCTGAAATATCCCAGATCGGAAAATGGAAAAGGTGGAAACCCCAGTAGCGACATGGGCATGGTCACCAGGGTTACCTGCTGTCCCAATGTGCCATGGACAGTCCCTGATTGGACAGTCGTGTCCCTGCAACAATCGTAAAAATGGAAAATGACCTCCGATCCCCTGCCACGCAAATTCCGCAATATACATGTAAATAGTAGCATAAAACATATACATTACGATATGGAACACAGACATGGCATAAGAAAATAAATAAGGAACCCAAACGCTTACAGAATAAGCTCATAGTATGGCAAACAAGTGAAGTTCTGTCAACTGCACTAGCCCTGGGTATGTGTAGTCCTGCAAATTCCGAAGTGTCCACATAACATGCCCCACTATGGGCATTGGAAAAGGTGCCAACCATAATGGTCACAAGCAGAAGTGACAGTACATAGCCGGGTAGCTGTGCTGACATAACAACAGTAAGGAAGCAAGATACCTCAAACACAGGCAAACATGTGCATAGCAACATATCCCAGACCCAGCAACGTCTCTGTTGCATACACTGGATGGTGTATGATGAAGTGTAATATCCAGAAGCAGAACCCATGCATTCGGATGTACTACACAATAGCCTCATTGTACATGTCAGTCACACCCATGTATACCCCTGCACCCAAACCTGCTAGCATCCGTGTGCAGCTATACAACCACACACAATGTGCATACCTGAACTGTGGTAAGATGTTTGTGTTAGGCAATGCCACGCTGGCAAATCATTACCCACATGTCACCAACCCACCGCAGGTACAGATATGTAAATGGCTGCATGTGAATGTGTCAGCAGAATGTGTACATCCGGCATGTAGTATGTACCCGTCCAAACCATCTAGGTTTGCATACGACACGGTGCACATAACTGTACACATGTGGACAAGTCGGGTCGTTGGACCACCGCATCGATGATTATCTTTGCAGTGAAGTCGATCACATATAGCGGAACAGGTGCCTACCAAACAGGACGTCCTAACAGGGTGCTACAGGCAAAGAAGGGAAACTGGGACATCACATGTGGAGATTAGCGTAGCTGGACGGACAAATACACACGGTCAAGGTAAAGGGCGGAACAACATGCATATGGCCGGATGGATGTTGTTCGTAAAATATATAGAAACACATATGAAGTTCCAGTTTACACTCGAAATACTATATAATGTATTGAATTGTACCGTACAATATGGCAGTAGAACTAAGCCTGCATGTAATTGGTGAAGCTAAGCTGTACTGTGATGGAATTCTGAACCTGGCAGTAAGCAGTACAGCAGGCTCATGTCTGTCATCATTAATTATTTGCTGGGTTACAGAACAATAAATGTATGTACATGCATAACAGCACTCCTTCCCCAGAGGAGGATGGCCTTGTGAGCTCTATCGAAGATAGCAGTACAACTCCTTACCAGAGAGACAAAGCAACGTATTAAGAAATTAACTGTCCACTGTATCATAACAGTCTAGGGTCCTTGAAACAGCTACAATCACAAAAGGATACTGTAATGTACAAGGTGCCTTGCAAGGCTGTGTTATTCCCATGAGAAAACAATTTAAAAGCACGACCCCAGCACCCACGTATGTATAGACTATTGCGGACCATAGTGATGGAAATGCCCTGTGACCGACCACGTCAGTAAGGTGGGCAAAAGCTGATTGTAAGCACTATATAAAGAAACTGCTTACTGTATAGAGTCAGACAAAACTCTCATACTTGGACTGTATATTATTTAGCCTGCCTGTGTACACTACTAAAACGTTCGAACCCGAGCCTCCTGTGTTATCGGCTGTCACTTAGAAAAGCCTACTGATAACTACAGTCTGGTTGTAACAACTTATTTCACATTGTGATCCTTGTAATCCGGAATTCCCTTGGTAAGCTACAGGTCAGAGTGCATGGCTGGTTAGACATGTACGCTGGAGAATATGCATAAATGGTTCTTCTTGAATGAAAAGACCTCCGACTGAATTGTTGTGTGTAAAGAGGCTGTTTACTGTCTGATCTGTGGCTGAAAAGTGGAAAACTGGATCCCAAGAAGAAAACGTGCAGCCTTAAACAGGAGGCCCAGGTAAGGAGTGTCTGCCTTTTTGTGTCTATTGTAGATCAGGGACCAGACTACATTGTGTTTCTGTTAACAGTAGTGATATCGGGTCGAAGACCTACCCACATACTGTTAAATCTGAACATAGGTCAGGGAACACACAGCAGAGTAAATAGTGATTGTAGACACTACAGTGGATACAGGGAAGGAGACACACGTGTTATGACAGAAGGGTACATAGCAGTCGTGTAGAGGATATGGGAGATTATTGAAGCAACAGATCATGTGATCCGCGTTTGACGGGTGACGTGAAGAATATGCAATCGCAGAGAGCACATAATGTGAGTTACGCAGCAAAATGGGGTAATAAATATGACATTGATGGTATATTAGGCAACATATCGTTACTGAAACATTGTAATCCCTGAAAATTTGATGCATATGTTCCAAGGTAAACACCTGTTCCACCCTGAGAGGGATATGCCCTCTCTGGCCAGCCGTGTCCTGTAAATAAACCGAACAAATGTCAAATGTCCTGATATCTCAGGACAAACATTTCCCAGATATATATCAAAATGGTAGCATAAAACAGTAAATTTGTATGTGGAACAGCAAAATATAATAATAAACAGAATAAGCAACTGAAATGCTACAACAATTGGTCGCTCTCCTGGAAAAACGTGAATACCTGTCCTATGTACTGGCCGTGGGTATGCATTTTCCAGGCAAATTACACGTTCCGAACACTAATGTCCCACATTGTGCATTGGAAAAGGTGGCAGCCCTAAGATGTGCAGGCGACAAAACAGCGACAATTGGGTATCCGTCATGCACATCGGTGGACTGAGGTATTGTACCGAAGGGAATAGAACACTACAAATGGCTAAGCATCATACGTACACAGAGAAGATCATAATACAGTAGTACCGATTGCCCCCCCCCCACAACACCCTACCACCGCAGATACCACATGCAGGATATTAAGCGGGAGGGCAGGCTAGTCCCCCCACGTTATCCTGTGGCAACAGAGGTAGCACGAACAAATGTAATAGAAGCTATTGAAACCACATCCCGAACACGTAACATACCTAGGGACACCCGAGTAAGAACACAGTACTAAAACAGAGTGAGGATATCTGTCAATTAATTGAAGTACCGAACCATCATGCAGGACAGGAAGGCCAGGACCCAACCCCCGTAGCGTATAGACCGTGGACACCAGAAGATATCTGCAAAGTCATAGAGGGAATTCCCCATCCACAAAGTAATTGCTATTCACCATGCAATACCCCTGTATCTCCTGATCGGAAAACAAAAGGGGAATGGCGGATGGTACAGTATGTATAAGCTGTAAATCATGTAAGAATACTTAGGGTAGCGTTGGTGCCAGACCCACACACTATATTCAATGCTATGAACATGCCACAGAAGTATCTTACCGTGGTACATATAAGCTATGCTTACTTTGCAATACCTATACATCCACATAGTCCGTATTGCTTTGCTTGTACAGTCAGGGTGACAGATACAGCCATACCCGGCTATCGCGGGGCTACTGTGAAAGTACAACGATATTCTCACAGGGGATGGCCAGCTACATTCCGGTGTCAACTCCACCCGGGGCCAGTCAAGCTCCACTTTAATTGGATGATATTCTGCTTATGACCCTTGCACCCAGCAGCAATGTATGGAAGATACAATAGCATTAATGAGATAATCAGCAGAACAGGTACATAAAGTAAGCAAGCATAAATTGCAACTACAGAGAATACAGGTCAATTACCTGGCATATCTGGTATCCAAGTAAGGTAGAACATCACATGACGATAGGAAGGTAGCAATATAATAAGCACCCAAGCCAACTAACAAGAAGGGAATGATGTCGTGTCTGGGCCGACTAACACATGTTTTTAAAAAAACTGGAAATTTTTTTTTCCAAACAATGGGCCCCCCTTT